>NC_142606.1:16371327-16397732 GCF_041222555.1 Hakea prostrata
GGTTTGCCCTTTTATGTTTCTATTTTTTGGCTTCATGTGTTTCACTTCCCTTGACCATGTTAAACATAGATGATATAACAAGTAAATATAGAAGAGTAGTATGCCATTCAGCTTTTGGTATGCTCTGTGTGTATTTCATATGGACTCATAAAATTATTTCATATCAGCTGTTGTTTGGAAACAATATCTTACTGTATGGGGGATGATTTTAACTAAAGATGGTGAAATAGAAATGGAGAAGTTAGTAACTGCGGCTTAAATTGAATATGGAACTAATGACATGTATAACTTTTCTCCCTTCGCTGCATGTAGGTACAATGAACATGATCAACCTGTCTGTAGAGTATGTGATGTCACTCTGAAATCTGAGTCCATGTGGCCTGCACACCAAGCATCTCGCAAACATCATGAGGTGATGCTTTACTGGATTTTTGCTACCTGTTGAAAATGCTCAAACTTTTAAGAGAACTACATCAGCCTGTATCTACAACACATCTATCATCAAATTGTTAATTTAAATTAGAGCAAGTTACATGACCCTCCACCATCCCAACCCATCTGCGGTGTTCTAAACAGTTACCTGGACCATCTCTACACAATGGGTGGGGTGTACAAGTAACCCTAATCTGTTAAGTTGAAAGTTAATTGAAGTAAAACTTAATGAACGACCATATTGCTCTTCATTAGTGTAGTTTTACGCTTTTATCCTTATATTACAAAACATAGACCCATTTCTTCGACGAGGAGTGTCAATCTTGAGACTGACGTGATAAAACCGATCCGGCCTGGCCCTATAAAGCCAGGACCGCACCGAAACGATAAATAAACTGACTGGTTTAGGAACTGGGCCGATTTAATGCAAGTTAGTCTCGGTCTTCTTTTCCAGTCTGTCGGTCAGCCCGACCAGGTGACCCCATTAAAAGACCGAGAGACTGAAAGGTGAAACTGACGAGCAACTATGACAACTCTGTAGATGCACTAATGTTCCAATCTGTGTTTTATAGCCTAGAGATCAGCCCAACTGTCATTCCAGAATCCAAACTCCATCAGAACTCAAAATCCAGATATAGGATTTTCAAATTCAAAATTTCAAACCCTAATCAAGTTTTATTTCCTTTGGTCAAAAACCTCTGATTTCACCTCCCTCCATCAAATTAGGTTGCCTGTCCAACCCTTACCATGCCTTTTAACTTTTCTTCTTTGTTTTTTCTAATTACTGGTTTTGTTTACTTCTCTTAATCTTCTGCAACTTTTGGTTCTCTTACACACCCAAACTCCTAAAGTGGGCCAGTTTCAGAGATTCAGTGTGAACTTCTACTCACTTGGTCTGGGGGTTAGTGAGTTTAGTTATTTTCTTTGAGTATCCTTTATCTATGACAGCCTGGGTTCTTCCTTAGGAGGAGAATCGTTAGAATCTGATAAGCCCCTTGTATCACGCGTCTATACTCGAAAGCATGGAAAGCAAATCCCTAAAATCTAGGGAAGGAAAAGATTGGAAGCAAATCCCTAAAATCTAGGGAAGGAAATGATTGGAAGATTTGAAGAGTCCTATTGCATTCAGATTACCTTTTAGGATTAGATTTGAAGAGTCCTATTGCATTCAGATTGCCTTTTACGATTATAGTTGGGATGGTTCGGTTGATTAATATGGTAGGAAAGTAATTGCTATAAATATGGAAAGGAAGAGTAGGTTAGGCATGGTTTTTGAGTTAATGAGGAAGAGCTATTGCTCTTGGGTAGCCGTAGGATTCACCTACTGCTAGTAGTGTGTTTTGTTTCTCGTTCAATTTTTATTCAAAGTCCACTATTATTATTATCTTCTTGAGTTATTCCATCTTTGTTAAGTTGCTTCATTCGGGTACTTAACAAATTGGCATCAGAGCCAAACGACTCCAGGGTAATGGTAAAAAGCAGAATGGAACAGAGGGTAGACTAATTAGAAACCATGGTTAAAGAGATTCAAGGTAAAGTAGGGGCCTTAGCATATCAGATTGAAAAAGGGGAAAAAGACAATGATGAATTCAGAGAGGAACTGCGATTTCTGTTCGCAAAAGGGAAATCAGCCGATATCCTAACAGCAACGACGCCTGAGGAAACGCCAAATGAGAGAATGGGTGAAACAGAAAAATTGAGGGGATTTTTTCCTAGGCATCTTGACATGCCAATTTTTTTTGGAGACGACCCTATGGGATGGATCGCACGCGCCAAAAGATATTTTGATTTGAACAAATTAAGCGATGGAGCGAAACTTCGAACCGCAACTTTGTGTTTTGAGGGAGTTGCGTTAGGGTGGGTACGTTTTCGCGAGTTGCACCAACCATTACTATCATGAAAGAATTTGAAAGAGGCGTTGATCCAGCGTTTGAGTTCCGCACAGATGAAGACTCCACAAGAAGCATTGATCTCCCATAAGCGAGTTGGGTCGTTTGTCGCTTACCGCGATGGATTTGAGGCACTTACGGCGGCTGCCGGCACTGTAGAAGAAGAGTGGCTGAAGGGCGTGTTTTTGGCAGGGTTGAATGAGGACGTTAGGGCCGAGGTAAGGGTATTTGGACCCACTACATTGGGCCAAATAATAGATCTGGCCCAGGCAGTAGAAGCAAAAAACGTGGCTGGAAAATTCAAGCAGAAACCTTATTGGGCCCAGCCCACTCCACCGACCCAAAGTTCAGCCCAATGATATGTTCAATTGGGCCCAACTAGCATTAACTCAAAAGGTCCAACATTGAACCCAGGAACCGGAACCAACCAGGTGTTCAATACCCCGGTTCGACCAACCCAAAAAGACCCATCGTTTTCTTCCTCTTCCCATCATTCTGCAACACTGGCGACTACAGGTTCTTACGGACGATCGAGGTGGCTTTCTCAGGAGGAAATCAAGGAAAAAATGGACAAGGGTATTTGCTTCCGGTGCGATGCTCCTTATACCAAAGGTCATCGTTGCCCTTTGAAGCAACTTAGGGTGCTGGTACTCCATGATGCCGATGAACAGGATGTTGCAACCACTAGAGAAATGACCAACGGTAGCCCTGGACTTGACGAAATTGACCCTCTGGTCGAAACAGAACTTTCACACACCTCTCTGGTCCCACTTTCCAGATTTTGACCTTGAGGACAAGGTGAAACTGTTGGAGGGGAGTATTGATAAGCCCCTTGTATCACGAGTCTATACTCGAAAGCGTGGAAAGCAAATCCCTAAAATCTAGGGAAGGAAACTATTGGAAGCAAATCCCTAAAGTCTAGGGAAGGAAACGATTGGAGCAAATCCCTAAAATCTAGGGAAGGAAACGATTGGAAGATTTGAAGAGTCCTATTGCATTCAGATTACCTTTTAGGATTAGATTTGAAGAGTCCTATTGCATTCAGATTGCCTTTAACGAGTAGAGTTGGGATGGTTCGGTTGATTAATATGGTAGGAAAGTAATTGCTATAAATATGGAAAGGAAGAGTAGGTTAGGCATGGTTTTTGAGTTATTGGGGAAGAGCTATTGCTCTTGGGTAGCCGTAGGATTCACCTACTGCTAGTAGTGTGTTTTGTTTCTCGTTCAATTTTCATTCAAAGTCCATTATTATTATTATCTTCTTGAGTTATTCCATCTTTGTTAAGTTGCTTCATTTGGGTACTTAACAGAATCTAATCCTCTCACTGGTAGAACTACAAAGTTAAAAGGAGGCTACATGGTTTATAGCTTATAACTGCAGATACCTTCCTCCCTTATAATGTTTTTCTGTGGTTGAATAGTTTGTAGAGCCTTTAGAGAAGAAGTCCATTCAACCCCTCTCTCCTCTAGGCTGGATCGCGACAGGGTTTTATGTTTTTAACCATCAGTGATCTGGTTTTGTATATTGTATTCTCAAATGGGTTGTTATTTTCTTTTTGGGATCCATATATGCAACCCCATTAAGTAGGGATAAGGCTGAGTTTGTTGCTTGAGGTTACAGGGTTCTGCTTGTTGATACTTAATTGAAGTTTAATTATGGTGGAACTGAGAAACAGGGTGTGAGAAGGATGGGAGTTGGGACCAGCAGCATGGGGTGGTGGAGTTGCAGGAGGAACAAGAACAAAAAAGCAAAATGGAAGGGGCAAAGTTGTCTTTACATTTCAAAACTGATGCCTGAATAACACTGTCAGCCTTCAGGGTGCAGATGTAATCATGTAATTGTTCAATGCACCAGTGGTTGGGTGAGTGCTTGTTTTCGAAATTAGAGCAAAGTCCAGGGGAGGCCAAGAAGTTTGGTCTTTAAATTTTATTTTACATGGATGAAATTTCTGCTTTATTCATGCTTGGATTATAAATTCTGTGTGTCACTTCTATTCTTCTTTCATTTTTATAGGAAAATTAAAGGTTCTGTGGAAAACATGAAAAGTGGAAAGTGCTAGTGGATTGCATGCTATTCTGGTTGGTTTTTCTTATTTTTGAAGAGTTACTTTTTGGCCGCATTTGATGCTGGCATGGAGGCATGTGAGTAACGGGCGATGGGCCTTACCTAAAATAGGAGGAGAAGAACAATAATGGAACATGTCCAGAACTAGATTTCATATCAATCAGTTTCTTCAGATTTGATTTCTGATCAGTTTCTTAGCATGAGAACAATAAGAAGAATATGACATCAGAATAACAAACTGATTTTAATGCTGACTGATGTGGAATTCTAGAATTGAGTGAGCACCTCACTTTGGGATATGCTGAATTATTTTTATATTAAAAATACAGATAGTACTTAATATTCCTGAGTCCTTGAATCCTAGCCATGGTATCTGCTGAGTTTGACTCATTGTATCATGTCCAAAACCCACAAGTTCATTCTGGTTGCTTTTGACTGCCTTTTGCAGTTCTGCTGAAGTATTTGGTCGAAGTCCTGGTGCATGGACTGACTTTTGTCGATACCTGGATCTGCTTTAGTGGGTGAAGCCTTGTCCAAAGTAATCTGGCCTATTTTTGTGGTCACATCTCTATAGTCATACCTGTACCTTGATTGCATGGTTTGGAGTTTTCCTACATCATATTCCATCAATTTATGGCTTGATTTGTTCATCCATCTAACATGTAGGCATTTGTTTGCCTAAAATGATACTGTTATTGCATGCATGATAAGTATTACTGTCTACTGATGAAACTTTGCCTACCATATTTCACAGGCGATTCAAAATGTGAAGGCTTCTGCCGCTGGTTTATCACAAGTCAATGGTGGGAAATCTGAAGCCCCTGTGAAGGTTCATAAACCTGAATCCAAATTTCCTGTAGAGTTGCAAAACACCAATTCTGAGGCCTCTAAAGAATTGAAAAAATCACGGTCATCTTCTGCTTTGCCAGAAGGCTTTTTTGACAATCCTGATACAAAAAGACAAAGATATGGTATGAAGGTGTTATTAGACCGATTTATTTTATAACATGGGTCTTATTCTTCTTATCTTATAATGATTTTGAGACTCTGTAGCATCTACTCTGAATGACCTTATATGTGCTTTAGTGGGAATTTGTGATAACCTAGACTCTCTGGGTTGTGGGCTTGACATATTACTCTAGGTAGCTTTGAAGGTTGAGAATGTCTTACCAAAAAAAAAAAAGGTTGAGATTGCAAATGTTAATAATGGGACTAGAAGAAAGGATATAGGGGGAGATCAACTATAATTGTGAGAAAAAGGTATGAAATAAAAGGATGAAAAGGGAAGCTAAAAAAGGTGCAGTCAACCGAAGCCTAATTTAATGGAACTTTAATTGCATTTCAAAGAGGTAATTAGGATTTTACCAATGACCTCTAATTACCGATCTCCGTGATACTCCTCTGACAATTTAAACTGTACTGAACTCTTTAACATGCCACTAACACCTTAAATTAACTGGACTATCTCTAGGTTAGCAATGTATTGCAATTACTATGGAGGAGTATTTTTTTAAAGAGTTAAAAAGATAACTGGACTATCTCTAGGTTAGCAAGGAAAATTTTATAGGACCGTTGTCCGACCAGCTATGATGTACGGTGCAAAGTGTTGGGCTGTTAAAAAGAATCATATAAATAAACTCAGTGTAGCAGAAATGAGGATGCTAAGATGGATGAGTGGCAAAACTAGGATGGATAAGATAAGAAACGATCATATTAGAGTTGGTCTGGGAGTTGCTCCCATAAGTGATAAGCTTAGAGAAAGTCGTTTGAGGTGGCACGGCCACGTTCAACGGAGACCTATAAATGCTCCTGTTCGGAGAAGTGATATAATCCATATTGAAGGAACTAGAAGAGCTAGGGGTAGACCTAAGATAACCTTAGGAGAAGTGGTGAGAAAGGATATGTATAGCTTAGGCCTTGTATCTAGCATGGCCTTAAACAGAACCGATTGGAGGGCAAGAATCCATGTAGCCGACCCCATTTAGTTGGGAAAAGGCTTATTGTTGTTGTTGTTGTTAAAAAGATACCATACTAGTGATTTTTATATACTTCTGTGGTTGCTTGTTTTGTCACATTAATACAAGTGTACCTACCATTTCAAAAAGTAAGTAAATTTTGTTGTTTGTGGATGGTAGAGACTTGAGGCATATTGCCCAGTTTCCATTCCCTTAAACACCTGAATACTCCTCTGTCTGGTGCGTGTTACTTGAGACAGGTTTTCATTGTTACATGTAAGGTTTAATCTTTATTTCTTTCCTTAAGAAATAGTTCTGCTGATCTCCTGCTTGCCCTTGAATGAAAGAAGCTCCAAGCCCTAATGATGCAGCATGGTGCCAACCCTAATCAGTAATCCAGATTAGGTATCAACAAATTGGGTAGCTACTACAGTTAAGAGCTTACTGTTCTTGATATTCCAGCAGTCAGAATTGGTGTGAAGAAACGAGAATAAAGAAATAGAACAGCAGAAAGAATGTTTGTATAGGAACTGTAAGAGTACTTGTGAATGGAACCACAATAAAAAAAGAGCAGAGAAGTAGAGCTCCCGCACCTAACACGCTTCCACAAGTAAACGTCATTCAATTTTGTAATCTGATAGGAAATTGCATCCTTATATATAAAAAGAAAAGTCAAAGGGTAGTGCTTATGTGAACTTCAGACTCCTTAAAAATCTATATAATCTAACAGAAATAGAGCGGGGGATAAAAAAAACAGTAGTAAATAAACGGATGGACTGCAACTCTAACTAGATTGGCATTAATGAGATTACTCTAAATGAACTACTAGACTGCAACTACTTGGCCCCAGGACTAAGAGAGCTCCACATATATTAGTCTACACCATGTGGATCTAGAAATGGACCTTGTAATTGAGCTATTAACAGATGAAAGCATTTTAAACAAAGCCTGTAATCAAGTTCTATCAAACAGGCCCTAAGGTTTGCACTGTAACTGCACTACCTAATTTCTCCTCTTATTGTGTAAACCTTTTTTTTAACCTTTCAGGCAAGCCTAGACTACTTGCTTTGCAGGGTTTCACTACAGCAAGAACTCTTTACCATTTGGTTCCTTACCTGTGGAAGTGAGTGATATGACCAAAAAATCTTATGTCACTGACTGCAAGCAGTAAATTCTTTTCAACCATTTGGAAAAGTTGTTTTCTTATCAAGGAACCTTGCTCAAAGTGTAGCGCTTGGACAATTTTCTGACTTTAATCTTCTGGTTATCATGTCACAATGTGATATAGTTGCATCAAGAAGATTTTCTCAGCTAATCACCTCTATTGGATGAGGGTTAAGTTGACATTCTTGGTTTACATAATTACATCATTATTTTAATTTACCTTCTTTTATGAGGATCCTTGTTATCCATCTTATGCAGGCTGTATCAGTGAGTGCTTTTGTGCATTTGATGTTTGTTAATCAGAATTCTTTTTTTTTCTCTTTCTCCTTTTGGGAACGATTGGGGCAATAAATTGCTGATTCTTTTTATGTCTGGTAGAAGGTGGTGGAGACAATGATGGTTCTATTGGTCCTCAATCTTCCACCAAGTTGGTTGACTCTGATTCATCTCTAAATGAATATGGAAAGGCAGAAGATTCTGACCGAACTCATTCTTTGGAACCATACAACTCAGAAAGCAAGAGCATTGGATTACCCACTATTCATGTCGTAGAGTCAAAAGAGAGAGATGAAATTAAGCCTTCCAACCAGCTTGGTCACCGGTCCGGAAAAGCCAATGCTTCAAAAGTCCAGTTGACCAAGGGAGCTCTTCCTGAAGGCTTCTTTGATAACAAGGATGCTGATTTACGTGCACGTGGCATTGAGCCTGTCAAGCTTGATATAAGGTATGTTCTCATGTTTGATGGATATGAGTTGTTTTTCCACAATAGGCCAAAAGTTTTGTGTCCATTGTTAGGAAGGGGGCAGCCTTTGATTAACAGGTTGGTAGAAGAAGAAAGGCCCTAAGTAACAACAATAAGCCTGTACCTTGGGGTCTCCACAACAGTTTTTTCTTTTTTTTTGGTTGGAGTGGTTGGGGGGGGGGGGGGGGGAAGGGAGGGGAAATGTAGTCTAGAAGAAACATCAAAGTGGATGGTATTTCAAATCATGTCCTAGGATTGGAGTTTGACCTACATCTTTTGAGGTTGCACTCTCACCAAAGACTATCCTACCAGCATAAAAAGAGCTGGGAAAGGATCTCAAGATCCACCACCAGTGCCAAGCGAACCCATAAGAGTGCCAAAAGTGAGGCCAAATGGATGACAAAATCTTTCTCCAAAGGGAGCTGGAGAAAAGGTAGGAGAAAAAGAGGTGGTCCACATCTTCAATACCACAAAGGATACAATTTGGGTTAATGGGGATGTGATGGTGAACAAGGAAAGCTTGGGTGGAAGTTTAATGGATTTCCAGAGGGTGAAAGCATGGCAGAGAATGAGGCCTTTAAACCAAATGAAAGGAAACTAAGTAATAGTATGGCCTTGGGTATGGGTGAGGTTCCAAGGTGAGGTGGAGAAAGAGCTTGAGGGGAGGGGAGCCAAATGGCCTTGCCATGGCGAAGGGAGGTTTTGTTTCTTCTTTTTTTTTTTGGAGGAGGGAACCAGATTTCTGTGTGACTCGAGGGAGAGGGTGGGGAAGACCAGGAGTCATTAGAGATGGAGCAGAGGAGATGTGGGAGTCATAGATGGAGCAGGGACCAAAGTGTTTAAAAGATCTTTCGATGACCTAAGAATGTAACTCAGATAGCTGTATTCTTCTGCCATGTGGATAGCTCACTTTGCTTTTTTGACTATTGGATAGATAGGTTAGTCTTATTGATATATCTCAACTTCAAAAAATAAGTTTGTCTTTACCTCTCACAAGTTGTTATATTAGATAAATAATTTCTGTATTATTTTATTTTGTTATTGTTATTTTTGTTTTTTGTTTTTTGTTTTTGGGGGTGGGGGTGGGGGAAGTACATAGTGGTACATAAGAGTACAGCCTTCCTTGAGGGACCATAGCAAAAGAAGCTACCTTTGAACAATCACATTATAATAGTTTGGTAACATGTTACAAAAAGGATGCTGTTAGGAACTCAGCAACGCCCTCAATCAAACACCTGAATCAGCTCTTGGCAGCCCTGAATTCCACTGATAAGCCGCTGCACAAACGATATCACCAAACCACTCACACACACACACCCTGCAACTCAGTGGCAAACAGAGTTTGAGAAGACTGAAAAGAGATATTTTGTGGTTTGTTCATTCACTAAATAAATTTAACTGTGTTCCAACCGTTAGACTGGAGTTAAGGTACAATACTCGACCTTTCTAACTTGAGTGCTCACTTGAATTACTGCTAACTGAGGAGGGTCTTCTGCAAGCTTGCCCTCTTCCTTACACACTGAAATCTCCCTTTCTCTCGTTTACCTTGCCTCCATAGAATGGTGCTACCCCAAGAATTCCATTAATCCCCCTAATCCTAGCCTTACATCTGTGCCAACATTCCCTGCCCCAGTCAGGTTTGCTCCCTTTTGTCCAAATGTGGCTGCTTCCCCATTACATGCTGCCATCTGTCCCAATTGCTTTCTCTGCCCCTCCTGTCCCTTACACGTTTGATCCCTCCTTTCTCCGAGTACGCCACATACATTGGTGCCTTATCGGATGCTATCTGGATAATCAAGTCTAGGTGTAATTCTGTAAGCAGAGTCCTTCTTCTGCCAACTCTGCTACTGGAAGTCAGTAAACAATTGGGGACACTGCGTCTGGACTGGCTCTATAAGCTGAATATTGCAGTAGGGTTCCTCCTGTATTCTTTTTCTATCCAGTAATGTTTTCCTAGCCATCTCCAATTACTGCACGTCACCACCTTCCCTTTTCCCCTATCAGTTCCATTGTTGTGAAGTCTTTTTCCCCTATTCTCCAGAAAAGCCTCCGTGATTTGTTCCTCATTAAGTACTCTCCTGCAGCACGTGAAGCATTACATTCCCCATATGAATCAATCTACACTCTATTTAGACATTTTTCTCAAGAGGTTGCTAATGAATGATCCCTGTGAACCATTTTCCTCATAATATGAAACTACCCAATCCCATAAATTGATGATCCTGTAAAATCCTTGCAGTCCTCAAGAGGATGTTGTGTACAATCTTCATATTTATTTGTTTTCCTTGTTAAAATTCAATGGATTTAGGTCTCTAATTTCTGTTCAGATGAAGTACCTTTGAACTGGTCATCTGGTAATGCCCCAAAGTTGTTCCTTGCGCCTGATTTTTGTAATGACTTCCATGTCATCTGTATCAGTCCCAAATCCTTTTTCAGAGAGGTTGATAATCAAGCCCAGTTCTATGAAAGCCTTACTTATTTTGGGAAATTTCCTTGATCGACGGTTTATCTTCATTTTCTGGATCATGAGAATTGAACACAATAAATTGCTTTTTTACATGCTGCAAGTAAATGAGTCTGTTATGCTAACCATTTTGTCGTCATCTTGGTCAATTTACAGTGACAGTTTTACTGCTTCAGTTGTTTCCTTCTTTGTCTTCTTTAGTTGTATGCAACTGCTTTTTAGGTGGCAGATGCATGAAATTCTTTATTGGTTGACTATTTGACTGTCTCCATGGTGGGTTACAATCAACACTGCTTCAGTTGAATCCTTCCTTGTACTAAAAAAGGGGGTCTCAGTGTAGTCTCTTCTGCATTTTTCTTTGAAAGGATAACGATTTCACATCTGTGGAAGCATTATATATAAAGAAATTGGATTACTAATAGGTCAAGAAGTTCAACTATATTGAATGGCATTTGTTCCATTTTAATGTGATTTCTTATTCTAAGCCATCACGTCATCTGCCATACATGACTGAGTGTAGAATTGGCAGCCAAATAGTTCGCCTTGTTGGCTACAAGCAGAGCTGTTGTTTCCCCCATTTAGATTTTCTGCTGCTTAGTTCCCTTAAATTTGCTTTCTAAACTATAACATGCACGAATGAATGTTAAACATATTGATGAAATCTGCACAGGGACGAGTACAAAGAGTTTGAAAAATTGATCCAAGAAGACTTGAAGGAAGTGGATGAACGGTTAGAAGAGGAAGAGGTCAGTGTTTTAATTATACTGATGACGCGTATTTGTTGTTTGAACTACACTAACTGATGTTGGCACATGCAATTTATTTGGACAGTTTGATGCTGCTGAAATGATAGAGGGGGCTGAGTCGTTAGAGCAACAGTGAGTTATTGGACACAAGAAATTATCATTTGTGCACTTTTTGGGCGGTTAGGCATTTCTTAATCATGTTTTTTTTGGTCTGGTCTGGTCTGGCAGAACATGTCGGCAGAGAGTGGAAATGTTGAAGCACAAACAAATGGAACGTAGAGCTGCCAGTTCTGCTGGAAATAAAGGTGTTCCCACAACAACTGTGGATCAGAAGAGCAAAGAAGAAGAATCATCAAGTGATGAAGATGTTGATGACGATTTCGCGGTAGATTGGAGAGCTAAGCATTTATGAACACCTTTTAAATGCTCTGTTCATTTCTTATACTTGCAGCAATCGTGAAAGAAAATGTGATTTCTTTTTAAAATTTGGCTCGGTGTCTGCAATTCAACGCCATTATAGGAGTTTTTGCCTATAAATTATACTGTAAATCTGCTCTACATTGTTGTAAGGTTGAAGCTGATGGCCAATTTATGAAAACACATCTGTATTTATGCACCTGCACCATCATTTATCTCAAACAACTTTTCAATCAAGGGTTACTTAAAACAGTTCTGTTCCCCATTTCTTGAGAGTGTTCAACGCCAACAGACAGTTTCTGTTTCTATTTCTATTTCTATTTCCATTTCTTTTTTCTACCTAAAGCAAAGAGTGTGGAGTCTTTTCAAAAGAGAAAAGAGAAAAGAGAAAGGGACACATGAGAATGTTCATGTAGACCATATTCCCAACCAAAGTTCCTTTCCTTGGCAAAAGTTGATCTGATAAAAATTGATAAAAATGAGAAAGACCAACATAATAATTTGCTAACTGAATCGAGTGAACTTTTTATCCAAAAATAATGATAACAATAATTTGAGTGACAACCCAAGATGATGATGATAACCTGTCATTCAATTTCAATTACGAGGAAAATGAACCCTAGAAGGTAGTATATGGTGGTATGACCTTCACATCAAGATGCTGATGGATGCAAAATAACTACAACCAGTACGTTTGATGAGGAAAGTATCAAAATTGCAAGTTTTCTATACTTCTCTGCTGCTGACATATAATTAAATAGCTCACTCTACCAATAGAAATCAGATTCAGGAAAACAAATAAAAGCTCGGCACATGTGAGACAATTGCAAGAAAAAGGGATCCGAAATCGAAGTTAAGAGATGTTCATTTAGAAGAGGGGAGAAAGAATATATTAAATTCGTTAATGAAACCATCCATAAACAGAAACACAGACCTTGCGGCTAGATGCGACAAAACGCAGTCGTACTCGCATTTGAGAACGCATCCCCTGGTTTCCCTACAACAGCTGCAAACACCTTGATGTCATCTCTAGTGAGTTGATCTCTGAAACAAACCAGCAATAAGCCATTATAAACAACATCCAAATTCTGAATTTTAAACGCCCAACGATAGATCAACCGATTGAATTAAAACAAAAAATAAAAATAAAAATCGCACATTGTAAAAAATGCGCGCTATCACTATCAATAAACACAATACTTTGGAAGAGTGATGTGAAGTACTTACCCAGAGATGTAGGTTTTCCCGGATAGGTGGCCTTCCAAAGATTTGATACCAGCTTCAGTGTGCAGATCGGAGAAGGTGACGGCCATTGCGCAGAGGACAGTGAGATATGAAAGAGAGGGAAATAAAGATAGAAACCCTAACAACCGTTCGTAAACCCTATGCACTGAAGAAGACTGACAACTGAGAAAATTGTGATATTTATAACAAGAACAAGATTTTGGTGAGTAATCGCTTCACAAATTACAATCACAAGCCCTATATTGTGATTGAATTTAAATATCGTCCCCAACGCGCAAATTGACAGACACCACGACCCCTCGTTGTGAATAATAGAAGCTGAATATTCAAGTGGGTGGACGTGGATATCCTCGGATACGATGGAATATTTTTGTGCGTGGGGTAGAATATTAATTTCTACCACAAAGAATAAAATGAAAAAGTAAATTTAATTTCGAGTTATATTCACGGTTCATTGTGTCGGTGACATGACTCCCCCTAGCAACACGATAATTACCATATATCGGCGACATATCGTCCTGTGTTGACGATATATTGCTACATTCGCCATATCGGCAACAATATGTGAAACATGAGCCATACTCAACATAATTGTATAATGAATTGTAAACTTTAGTACATCTATTTATTAATTGTGTATTTGTGTTCTCTTTGCATATTTACATTAGTTTATATGAATTTTTCAAACTTCCAGTTTTGCCCGCATTTAGCCGGACATGTGCCGATTATAAACTTTAGGTTATGTGATGTTTCAGGTCAAAATAACACTCCTAATGTGTTTATTGACCTCAAATTAGGTTACACGTCAAATTTCAAGACCTGAAATACCCTTCGAAATAGGGGTTCAATTTTTCATCGAACCCCTGCCAAAAGTCTGTCGACTTTTGGCGACATGTCGCCCGAGTCGCCAGGGTCCGACACGGGCCGACATGTCAAACCTTGGTTATATCACATATTAGGACTCGAGCCGACACGGGCCAACATTTGGTTTTCTTTCTTCGAGAAATAAAGAATCGACCGAAAACTATTTGAGTGTTTTAATTATTAAGATAATTTGAAAACATTTTATTTTTTAACAAAATAAGATCAGACTACCCAAGAAAAACAAAACAAACAACACTAACAAAGAAAACAAAGAAGGGAGGCATGGGAATTATCATCAGAGATTGTGAAGAAAAGCCTCTAGTGGCAGCATCCATACCCAAATCATTCTCATCAGTGATTGAGGGGGAGGCCGAGGCCATGCGAGCAGGGATGTTAGAAGCTATAGCTAATGGCTTCGAATTTGTGGAGATAGAAACTGACTCTCAGCTTCTAGTGAGTTTCTTATCGGAAACAGCCTTACCTCCTACTTTTATACTACCTGTAATTGAAGGCATCAAATTTATAGGTAGTAGATTTTTGGGCTTTAAGCCCATTTATGTTTTTAGAAGATTCAACTGTGTTGCGGATCATCTAGCAAGGCCCACTCGGTTCAGGGCCCGAGTTATTGGCCATGTTCCTCTGATTGGTTACTGAGTTTATGTTCAGTTTCCTTTCCTGCCCCTTCGTATTAATGAAAGCTTGATTACCAAAAAAAAAAAAAAAAACTGACAGTGTGCAGTTTTGTTATTGCTCCTTCTTTTATGGCAAAATTGGACATGTCCCTTAAAACGAACATCTTATAGATCTTGTCTATTTAGCTTCCTGTGCACTCCATGTGTGCTAGCGTTAAGACTCAAGAAGAGTGGTTGCTTTATGGCAGTCAGATTTGGTCTGAATAAGCCACGCTCCCCCGATTAAGAGCAAATGCTAATCCTTCACTAATGAAATCTAATTATGCTTCAAAAACATCACAAATGCGTGATCTCTTAGCAAAACCCCATTTATAATTCTCACCCAGATCTCTGATCACACACTCTACTTTGATGTAGTTTCAACGAATAAGCAGAAGTATTAATATTACATTTGAACCAACCCTGTCTTCGGTGAGACCACCCATTTTATGCTTCTTGGGCTGTAGAGGGCATAAAATTAGCTCTCTACAGAAACTCTAGCCTTTTTTAACAGTTTGATAGTACTCTGTTATTATCGTACCTCAAATTCTTGGTCAATTATTATTTTTTTTTTTTTGGTAAAAACCACATACACCATCCCCTCTTAGCTTTCAAAGTTATCAAAGACCTTTCTTCTGTTGATTTTTTCTATTAAATATCTTTTTAGGATCACAAATCACCCCAATTGAAAATATATTTTAATTTAAATTATAAGTTACCTTCAATTTCATAGTAGTTAGAAACTTAAATTTAAATTACTTTCAATTTATATTATTGTTAAAACCTAAAATACCCTCAATTTTTTTTATTTATTTTTTTAATTTTTTGGTTTGCCAACCTCGGTTTATAAACCAGTGGTTCGACCAGCGTAGCACACCTGGCTGTGGTGGGTGATTCTCCCAGCGGAGATTTTTTGCATCCACAAGGATTTGATACCAAAACCTTGCTTAAGCGAACCAAACTGATTACCACTTGGACCAACCCCTGTTGGTACCCTCAATTATTTTAATAGTTAGAACCCTAAATTACCCTAAATTAGTTTTATTATTAAAATTTCAAAATACTCATATGTGTTATAAATAATATTGATTGTGGATATCCATCACCCCTCAATAGACAATACTTCCAATTGAAGATCTCAACCACCTCAGCATATAATCTTAGTGATTCACATTCCCATCTTTATTGAAGATTACAATGATCTCAGCATGCAATGGTGATAGTCAATATTTCCATTCTATGCACCTCCTATCTTTGGCGGCAATCTATCTTTCCATATCAAGAACATCTTATTGTGTGCAATAATCATATATTGTATTTCCATATCAGAGTAGATGTTCTTTCTACTATAAATATGTAATACACTCAACTGAATGAAACACTTCTGATTGATCTTGTTTTAGTTTTCTTCTTTGTCTCTGATATATTCTCTTTATTTTATAACAATATGTTCTTTATCTATATGTTTAGTTTTCATTAGAACTAAAAAAAAAAAAGAAAATCAATCAACAACCAATTTAACTTTCCTTCTTACGTTTCATTTTCCTTTTCCTTTTCCTTTTTCTTTTATAACGAAAGAAATGCATTTAAACTAAAAGACCTAGGGCTATTGTGGGTCTTAGAATAATTAATTTAGGGTAATTTAATGTTTTAACTTCTTAAGTAATTAAGGGTATTTTAATAATAATATTACTTAAAGGTAATTTGAAATTTCAATTAAACTATCTTTTTAATTTATGGTAATTTGAGATTTTAGAAAATTCCATGGTTGAGTGTGTAATTCTTTTGCTAATTATTTATAAATTTGGTCATTTTATTGAAATAAAAATTACTATATAGATTAAAATCGGTTGAATATTCAGGTTTGGTTTAGATATGTTGAAAAATCTAAGCTTGCTTTATTATGCTTTGATGTAAAGAGGTGTGGATGATGATGCTTTATTATATATACTTTGAAGCAGTGAAAATGGAGAACATGTTGAAGAACATTTTTCGTTGAAAAAACTAAAAATGTTTATTTCGGCCTTTTTCCTTCCATCTAATCTATATAATAAGAAGAAAAAAAACATCAACAAAATATACACAGTAGGGATGTCAACGGTGCGGTTTCGGGCTCAATAACACTCAGCCCAAATGTTAGCAAAATAACGGGTTTGGATTGGTTTCGGGCTAGGCTTAACGGTTTGGGCTAACAGTCTATATTCGGTTTGACTAACGGTTTGGGATAATAATTTATGATATGAAATAAAAAAGACTAAAAATAAATAGTCGAACATTGTATAACAATAACCAAAATTATATGGAAAACAAAATTGCTATTAATCATTTTTCATTAAAAAAATAAAAAGTCATTCGATGTTGTAGAAATCACACTCACCTTATAAAAATCAATAACTCAAATAATAGGAAGTAACATACAAACTACAAGCTCATTCCTTAAGTTCCATCGGATAGTCCTGAAACAAATCTTCAAACCAAAAATCTTTTTAAATTATAACTTATGCTTTGATTGATTGTCTTGAAATTGGGTTATTGTTTTGTGAAAATGTTGATTTTTTATTTTTTATTTTTTTATATTCCATTCTATGAAATCTGTCTATTTTTTTTGTTGGTATTTAGTTGATATGCAAAAAAAATACCTCTCGCCAACACAGAGTTGTTCTAGTGGTTGATACCAACACCTCTTAGTGAAGAGGTCGTGGGTTCGACCTCGCTGAGGCATATTAATATCTCCATCCCCTGACTTAATAAAGCCCCTTTGTTAAAATTAAAAAAAAAAAAAAATCTCGATATTAATTAACATTCTCATAGTTAATAAATATTTACTTAATTTAAACAATATTTGTACATTCAATTAGACACTCATATTTAATTTAGCAAATCTACCTGATCGCTTTCTTGCATCCTTATCTCAAAATTTGAGTAGAGACGAAGGGATTGAGATATTTCATGCTTCGTCAGATGAATAGGAACTTCTATCATATAAAATTATAGTCTATACTGCTAACATATATACGAACTCTCCTTTTATTTGTTTGACAAGTTTCGCTTGAAATAGGTAAACAAAAATAATTAACAAGAATAAATTCAATAGACGAAAATATTTTTGTTAGTGAGACTGAAAAGCACAATAAATAATTCTTTGAACCCCAAGAAAATAATATAATTATAAATAATAAAAAAATTTAAATAAACCTCATCCATTTCAATTGAAAACTCAGCGCACCCCCAAAATTGAAACTTTACAAACCCCCCCTCCACATTTAACACCTCAAGTTTCCTTTTATTTCAAATTTGCTTTTACAATTTTATCCTTAATTTATAAATTTATTTGATATCTTAAATGATATTTGTAATTTTTTTTTTACATGACTCTCATTCATTTCTATTGGAAACATGGTGTACCCTCTCCAAAATCAAAACTTTACAATGCACCTTCACACTTCACACCATTAATGAAGGTACGCTGTAAACTGATTAAAGTCAAATTAATTTGTTTATATGACCACATTGGCCATAAAGTGATAAAATGAGCATGCAAGAGTTATTTTAATTCGAAGAAACTTCGGTCATATAATTTTGGGTAATATGGTGACGCCAAAATATTGTTTAGGATACTAAAATGAATATTAAAAATATTATTCATAATTTTACATAAATTTATTGAGTGTGGATGAAAAGTAAAATCATATCACGATTAAAAGAAAACAGATGGTGTGAAGTCTATAGAGGGGCTTTGTAAAATTTTGATTTTGGAGAAGTGTTGAGTGTTTCCAATTGAAATATGAATTTTAATAAATTTATTCAAATGAGAGTAAAATTGTCAGATTAAAGTTAAAACTAACGAAAACCTAACAGGTGTCAAATATGAAGAGGAGCTTTGTAAGATTTCAATTTTGAGGAGGGTGCATTGAGTTTCCAATGGAAACGAAAGGAGCTCATGTAAAAATTATAAATAATGGTGTTGCCGTGCTGGACACAATTCCAACATGGTTCCATGGGAAATGGGAAGCTGATGCTATGGGAAAGGAGAAAGGAGAGCCATTTGGATGAAGTTAAGAAGAAAGAAATTATATTTGATGAAAAGTAGTTATATAGAAGTTATGTTTTTATTTATTTATTTATTTTTTTGTAAGAATATTGAAACTTGAAGTGGATAGCAACAACCAACCACTTGTTATTTCTATAACGCATACAGAGTCTTGTACAAGTTGGAAAATCTCACACATCGTTGCGGACATCCTTCGGTTGGTAGCGTCTTTCACTGAATGTTCATTCTCCTACATACCGCGTAAAGCCCAACTTTGCTGCCGATGAACTCGCTAAATCAGCGGCCCGCTCACATGACTAGTTCATATGTCATCTCTCCCCACTCCCTCTTTGTCTTGGATTTTACTCTTTGACTCTTTAATGTGTAGATCCCACGAAGATTCCAGTTGAATAAATAAAGTCTTTATTTTCCTACAAAATAAAAAAATAAAAATAGAAGATGTTGAAGCTATGTTAACTAGAGGAGGTTATGATGGTTTCATAACTCTAAGACGAGATTACGTGGCTTCAAAAGGAAATTATAGTAGTAATTAATTACCTTGATATTTATCGGATGTCAAAAAAATTCTTGAAAATTATCGGATGTCAAATTTTTAATCATTTCACAAGCTATTGAAGACTCAAGTTGGCATGGACGGTTCGTATTTTTTGTGAAGCTTTTGGATGCTGAAGTCCTTAAGCAAAATCCTTAAAGCTGTCTTATTTGCAGCTGCTGATATTGTTTCCATGTATATATAATGTCCTGTTTTATGTGTGTATCTTGGGTTTCCATAATTGTTACCATCTATAGCTCTTTTTTTGGAGGTGAATTATTGAATAACTTTTAGGTACTTAGGATGGGTGACTATGAAGTGTTTATGGTTGGTTAGAAACTTCATTGGGTGCTTAAACTTAGTACCTGTCCCTTTGGATGAATGAAAAACATTATTAATCAAAGCCTCAGAAGGGGCGAGAAAAGAATGTGCAAGGGGGGGGGGGGGGGGGAATTACAGATTTTTATTTGCGGCAGCAGCAGGATGGTTAGGATTTAACCACATAATCAAAAATAAATCAGACGGTCATCCGGCTTCAATTCCCCTACCGAAAGGGTAGTAGCATATGGGGTACCTAGCCGTGCAACTGTAAACTCTACCTAAGTATGTCATCCAGTAGTTATGACAATTCTGGAGACATCAGTAGGCATGTGTCCCATACCACAGCCTTTTGATATCCCAAGTTAAGATATCCCAATAGAATACCTATTCCATCAGAAACACGTACTATCAACCATCATCATATCACATTCATAATCGACAAAGTGTGTATGTATAAACAATACAAACAACAGTCATATAACAAAATCAGCATGTGAAACATGGTTACAACAAAGATATAGAATAAAAGAACAAGAATAAATGACACTTTGGACAAGCATGTTCAAGTCAATTCATAAAGACAGGATTGTATGTCCTTACTTGCATATGAGTAATCGTCCGTAAAAAGGAATCCGTAAAAAATTATAAAACTTTCTCTTCAAACAGAGGGAACCTATATACAGGGTTACAATAAGGTATAAGTCGAATTAATCAAATCGGATCAAAACCAAAAGTCAATTGGTCACTAGAAACCAGCCGGTCGCCTAGGCTGAGCGACCGCCACTAGTGACTGCCCCAAAAACAGTGAGTTTCAGATCCGAAACTCAGGCTTTTGATCATCCATTTTCAATCCAAATTTTGAATGATCATAGTCTGAATCTCAAATCTAACACTCCTATAGCCAAAGGTGAAACAAAACCTAAACAAGGACATCAAATTGGTTAACGAGAAACCTTCCCTTTATTAGATCATCCCTTTTCACGAAAGCGAGGTTTGTTTTTGGATCTGTCTTTTTTTTTTTCTTAAGGTTTCACAATATTAGAAAATCTAGAATTTTAGAAATCCTAGAAAACAAATTTTTTCGGAAAAGAAATTCTAATTTTCTAACCAACTCTTTATATCCAGATATTTTACGAAAATATCAAACATTTTTTATTTTTTTTTTTTTTATATCTTTAAACCATTCTTCACATTAATCTCTTTTCTTATCACAATAAAAAATCCTCCGCCAATTTTATCATATAAATAAAGTTAAATAGTAAATCTATCCCAATTTTTTTTTTTTCTTCTCAATTTCATCTTTCACTTCCCTTTTCAACTTCCGTGTCATTCTCGGTCGCAATTCTCCAACGAAAGCAGCTGCGTCGCCAATGCCCGAATCGATTGGAAGGAGACCCAGAAAGCCCATATCTTCAAAAGTGATCTTCCGGGGGATCAGAAGGAAGAAGTGAAGGTGGAAGTGGAAGAAGAAGTCTTGCCGGTCGATGGAGAAGGGCAGGGCGGGAAGAAGAAGAATGGCTTGATGGCAAGGTGTCGAAGCGTGGCGAGTGGTAAGTTCTGCGAGTTGAGGTTGCAAACGAAGTAAAAAGCTTCGATCAGGTGAAGGCTAGCATGGAGAATGGAGTTCTGGCTGAGACCATGAATGCCGAAGGAAAAGTGAAGAAACCAGAAGGTGAAGGCAATTGAAATCTCAAGCTAGAAGCTTCCGTTCCTTAACGCCCGGCGTGTAGTTACTACTTACAAATATGAGTTAGGGTTATAGAGATGCTCTTCTCTTGTTGTTGTAATTTTGAGTTAGCGCTTGGTGGTCATTGGGGTTATTTTAACCCTTGAGTACTTATGACGTTAGTTCTATTGTTATCTATCATTCTATCAATATGTAGATCATCAAAATAAATGGAATCCACAATTTCACCTTCCCCCATTTGCCCTAGCTTTCGTATACATAATCTAGCGTTTCATTATACACAACTCTTTTATAGCGTTTAGGACTTTTACGGAGAAAACCTTGTTATCATGTGATGTTTGCAGATAAATCTAACTTTTTAATTGAAGAGATTGAGTTAGGCTCTTTAAAAGGTATGTCAATATGCCCGAATCGTTGGAAGGAGACCCCGAGGAAGCCATATCTTCAAAGCTGATCTTCGAGGATCAAAGAAGGAAGAAGTGAAAGTGGAAGTGGAAGAAGAAGCGAGTGCTTCAGATCTGATGGAAGAGGAAAAGCAAGAGGCGAGAGAAAGAATGACGATTAACTGCGTGTGTGTGATGGTAAGTTCCTGCGAGGTTGAGTTATGATGCAAAGCTTGATCAGGTGAAGGCTGCATGGAGAATGAGTTTGATTTGTCACGATGCCAAAAGAACAAGTGAAGAAACTGGGTGAAAGCAATTGAAATCTCGACTAGAAGCTTCTGTTTTGTACACAACTACAGAAGCGGTCAATTCCTAAAGGAAATAGAAAAAGTTTCAAATATGGGTTGGATTTTCAAGAGTTCCCTTGTACTTTGAATTGGCCGAGTGTAGGTTGTATTCAGAAAAAATAAAGTTCACATATTGAATTTGATATTAAGTTTGTTGGTTTGATAGCGTTTTTGGTTTCGGCCTGTCGATTAGGTGTTTTTTGTCAGAATTTTATTTCTTGAAATCTCTGTGAAATGTAGGTGTTGTCCTTATGAGCATGATTCTTAGATTTATCATTCAATGTAAGTAAGGAGGAAGAATCTTATTTGGATATGTTCAGCGAAAAGAAGGATCTATTCGGTCGTTCTTCAGCCAAATCATTACAGATAAATTCTCAATCTGCGTGGAAAAAGAATATTCTACAATCCTGGAGTAAGGATGACCTCTACACGAAATGTGTAAGTTTGATGTTTAACTTGATGTTGTAGATATGAAAAGCCAAGAATGGAGGCAGGAACTCATTTGTCACTTGATACCCAGCCAAGAGCCTTCAGATTCCACAGGTGGAGATCGATGCACCTGAATGAATTGGTTAATGATCCCCCATTTGCATCTTCCTCTTCTGTAGATGAACCCTCTTTACTTGTGTCGGATGTTATAATATAAACACAAATGATGCTTGATGTTAAATTCAGCAAAAGAGTTATAAGTTGCATTATTTGGGATTTCAAAGGAAGTTTCTTGGCAGTCAAATGCTTTACAAGATGCAACCCTTCAGAGCCATGGAGCTTGAAGCTGAAAGGAAAAACATTCTCCTCTTTAGCTCTTTACAACTGAAGCATATTTGCTTACACTCTGATTATTGACAAGCGATCAAGTTGTTGAATCTTCTTCCATGTTTCGGCAATTGGGCTTCTTTAGAAAATTGCATCTAAAATTTTATATCTTCTTCCATGAGAGGGGGCACTATGAACTTTCTAGGATCTGTATGAGATTTTTGCCATCAATGACTAAGTGTCTTATAACCTCTATATTTGGGTTTTGAAGATTTTGATGAACCAAGCTCCTTTAACAAACAAATACTTTAGGAATCACGTGATGGAAACGCACTGCCCTATTAACAAAATGCTGCTACCTTCTGCATATCGGATCAATGGGAATATTGGAGTGCACAAAAAGCTTGACCTGATAGGAAATTCTTGATGGTAACACAAAAGAACTAGTCTTTTTAACTTTAGGAAATTTTACCATCTCATATCCTTTTCCAAATTGCTTGTGAAACTGACGAATTGCGAAATGAGATAGTAAATTGTTAAACATACCATGGGCATATGAATGAAAAATTTGTTCCTAGTTGCACTACAAAGAAGATGATTTGGTGAACCTCAAGGGGTAGGCGTAGTTGGCTTACAAATGTCTTATAGTATAGGTCACAAGTTTGAATATATTAGGTTTAACCCATCTTAAGTTCATCCATATCATATCAGGTGGCATTTATTGGATGAAGAGCCCACTTTCTTATAAAATAAAAAGGAGAAGAAAATTATCATGTGAAAAAGCCAACAGAAAATTAAAGAGCTTGTTGAATACTTTTTTCTTTTTTTTTTTTTTCTAAGAAAACAACGGAATCAAGGACTCAAAGAGAAACTAAAGGGAAGCAGAGATCATAATCCGCTTTGAAAGATCTCCTCCAACCCGTGGGGAACATCCCTGAAAAAACACCCAAGAGAACCCAAATTGAGTGGAAACTTAGACATCCAATCAGCAACCACGTCCAACATTTACCCATCGCGTACTCACATCTTATGCAACAAAACACCAATTCGCTTTCAACTAACGACCAAACCTCCCACGATCCACACAACATGGGATCCAAAAGCTCTATTGCTTTCCTGAGAATCCACTCCTTTCGAAGCGGCAGGAGATGACTATTCGCTGCCGCTCCAAACCTGCAACGAAACGTTGCCGCTTCAAGGACAAAACTTGACCGAACCATTCTAACAAAACCACCCAATAGAATAACCCGTGAGAATTGCAAAATAAACCACCATCTGTAACATCCGCACCCCTTATAGTTGAAATGGCAAAGCATCCATGTTTCCCTTTTGATCCAACCACCGTGAGGACTAAACCCTCAAAGACACTCAGCCTACGACTTTGCTTGAGACGAGTACAAATAGGCCCACATTTACCCCGATTTCCCGTATTCTAAAGCTAACAACGCTCTTCCAAGAGAAAAGTGTTTCTGAAAGTGACTTTCATCTTTGCTTTTTGGAGAGAAAATATAGAGTATAAGCCCTTGTTTGGAAGAAACGTTTTGAGCTTCTTTTTTTGAGAAGAAGAAGAGTAGAAAAACATTTCAGTAAGCACTCTCTTATTTGTTTGTTTATTTTGGAGGTTATTTATTTAAGCTTTATGGGTAAATTTATTTCTAGGCTTTTCAAGATGTGAGAAAGAATCATTTTGGTATATTCTTGTTAGTTTCTTCAAGTGTTTCAATTTTCTCTTTGATGGTTGTGTTATCTTAAAGATTTTGTAGAAAAGCTTGAGAAGAAGTGTTGCTTATAAACTCATTATTTATCATATAGTGGAAGATTTTCTATATGAGCCATGTGGTTTTTACCTGCTTTTAAAGTGTTTTAACGTTAAAAATTCTGGTGTGTTCATGTGGTTTGCATGCTTGATTGTTTGTCTTTGTTTTATTTGTTTCCATATTGCAAGTTCTTCATCTATTGTCTTTAATTTACCCATAGAGGCGGAAAAAATTGTTTCCAACAGTAATGTACTTGCGGTGAGGGGGGTAAAGCCCTATTGTGGCTTTAAAAAAACTATCAATTGCAATATAGTTGAAGTATATTGTATTAGTATGCCCAAATCTTAGGGTGTGGTTTGATAACGTTCTTAAAAACGTTTTTGATGCTTCTTCAATTAATTTTGGAACTGAAAAAACAAGTTAAGCGTTGGATCTACGTTAGTTACTTTACCTGTTCACTAAGAACGGACCAATTAGTAAACGTGATTCTAAAAGTAAGCTTTTTTTGCGTAACATAAAAAAGATCTTTTTACAAAAAACATAAACGCAAGTGATAAAATTGGTTCAAATCGTGTTGCCTTAGAACAAGTTTATCAAACACCATTTTTTTTTAACAATACTAGAAAAAAAAAATCTACATATTCTATTTTAAGTGTTCTAAAACTATTTTCAGCCGATTTATCAAACGCATTTCCATCTTCCAAGCAAAGAACGGGTCTTTTCAACATAAGAAACATTAAAAAATGGTTTTGCATAGGCGGTTTCACCGAGTAGAGAAAAGTTACCAAACATACTTAGTTTTTAAAAAAATAAACAAAGAAGATGACTTGCCAAACATGCTATTCCATTATTTATAGGATTTAAATTTACTTTGATTACTTAAATTCGGTTCTTTAAACATAAAAGTTTCATCTTAAGTTTATGATTTGAAAATTTTGAACTTTCAGAAAAAGTTTTTCTTTGAGTCAAATAATAACAAAATAAATTTACATGAAACAAGATGATTAATAGACTAGATGAAATATTATATAATTTTGCCAAAAGCATAATAGTTCTGTTATATGTTACGGGATGGGAGTATCAAATAATGTAGGCGGAGCTTTACACGAAAGCTTCAGAGGAAATGGTTTTTTGATATCTTTCATGCTTATTGATCAGTATTACCGATTGAGCCCCTCTTTGAGTTTAAATGAGGAGATTTTATTCATTATTATGTGTTTATCGTGTAATTAAATGAAGCCATACTCGGGTAACCTTAGATGCATTAACCGCCGATTAGTCAGGGCAAAACCTTCGAAGGCAGGGTTGACAAAAAAAGAAAAACCCGCTACTATTGCACCAAATCCGTAAGAAAAACAAATCGAGGGAAAAGCACCTGGCATCCATTAGAACAGGCGGAGGGTTCTGGCTTAGGAACAAGGCCCAACAACTCCGGGCTTCGCTATAGAAACGAAGAAAGATTTGGAATGCTTGAGAAAATGCTAGAATGTTCGAAATTAAATCATCATAGCATAATAAGATGAACTCTAATGCTGGATTGTTATTTCAGTTATATTTTTACAGCTTACTGATGTCGTCGCTAACTGTGTCGAAATTCAAACGCGGAGAATCAAGTGAGTTGCGAAGAAACCTCTCTGGTCCGTTGCAGTCTATTCCCTTAAGCTTTTAAGTCGCAGCTGGTAATGTCGCTCGTCCCAAGCTTCTTCGGTAGCCGTGATCCATTCTCAATGGATATCTGGGTCGCTTTAGCAACAACCTTTTCTTTTTCCGGTATCTGTTCCTCGATCGCAATTCTCCGCCGAAACGGCAGTTCTTGAGTGCCAGAATCGATTGAAGGAGACCCCAGAAGCCCATATCTTCAAAGCTGATCTTCCGGGGATCAAGAAGGAAGAAGTGAAGAGGTGCAGAAGTGGAAGA
>NC_142606.1:16397832-16472840 GCF_041222555.1 Hakea prostrata
GTTATTTTGGGAATCGATTGGTTGACAGCCCACAAAGCCGTGTTCCTTTGTTCCTCAAAGAAGATTCAGCCCATATTTGTGGAAGTCCGGTCTTTGAATTTCGGGGTGAAAAGAGAAGGATCTCGCCCCCGGTGCTGCACCGGTATCTAAAGCTCCGTATAGGATGGCTCCTACTGAGTTGAAAGAGTTGCAAAATCAGCTGAATGAGCTCATTGATAGAGGTTTCGTGCAGCCTAGTGTGTCACCTTGGGGAGCTCCGGTCTTGTTCGTCAAAAGAAAGACGGTAGTATGCGCTTGTGCATCGACCACCGTGAGTTGAATAAGTTGACTATCAAGAATAGATATCCGCTGCCCGGAATCGATGATCTCTTCGATCGGTTGAAGGGTGCAGTTGTGTTCTCGAAGATTGACTTAAGGTCCGGATATCACCAATTGAAAGTGAAGTCTAGTGATATCTTCAAGACAGCTTTCCGAACGCGGTATGGTCACTATGAGTTTAGAGTCATGCCCTTCGGATTGACCAATGCTCCTCGCAGGTGTTCATGGACCTCATGAACCGAGTATTTCATGATGTGCTTGATAAGTTTGTGATTGTTTTCATTGATGACATCTTGATCTATTCGAAGAGCGAAGAAGAGCATGCGAGTCATCTAAGTTTCACTTTGCAAAGGTTGCGGGAAAAGAAGTTGTTTGCTAAGTTTAGCAAGTGTGATTTTCCGGCTTAAGAGAGTGGTTTTCCTTGGTCATGTAGTTTCAGCCGAAGGTATTCGTGTCGATCCTGAAAAAGTCCAAGTCTGTGGCTGATTGGGAGAGACCGAAGCCGAGAACGGAAATAAGAAGTTTTCTTGGATTGGCGGGTTACTACCGAAGGTTTATTGAGAACTTTTCTCGGTTGGCTGCTCCTATGACTAAGTTGACCAGGAAAGAAGAGAAGTTTGTTTGGTCTGACGCTTGTGAGAAGAATTTCCAAGAGTTGAAAGATAGATTGACAAGTGCCCCGGTTTTGACTATACCCGATAGTTCCGGTGGTATGACAGTTTATACCGATGCGTCAAAGATTGGTTTGGGTTGTGTACTGATGCAACATGGCAAGGTCGTAGCCTATGCTTCTCGGCAATTGAAGGATTATGAGCGGAATTACCCCACTCACGATCTAGAACTTGCCGCCGTTGTCTTTGCTTTGAAGATTTGGAGACATTATCTCTACGGTGAGAAGATTGCCATTTTCACGGATCATAAGAGTTTGAAATACTTCTTTACCCAAAAGGAGTTGAACATGAGACAAAGGAGATGGTTGGAACTAGTCTCCGATTATGATTGTGATATTCAGTATCATCCTGGGAAAGCAAATGTTGTTGCCGATGCTCTTAGGAGGAAGAACCAGAAGAAGACTTTGGTTTTGAATGCTTTGAGTTTACCATTGTGGTCTTCTATTGAGAGTTTTGATTTGGAAATCGTCCACGAGAATTCTCGATTTTATTCTTTACGCCATGACGGCAAGATCTGGTCTTAGAGATAAGATTGTTGCTCTGGCAGAGTTCGATCAAGAGTTTTTGACCAAAGTTGAGAAGATTTCTTCGAATCTCGAGTCGGACCCCGACTTTGGTATATCCATGGATGGTGCTTTGTTGTTTAGAGGAAGACTGTGTGTGCACCAAAGCGAAGAAGTTAAGAAAGAAATATTGAAGGAAGCACACCAGATCGGTCTTTCAGTACACCCGGGAAGCACCAAGATGTACAAGGACTTGAAGGAACATTTTTGGTGGATTGGTCTAAAGGCGGATGTTGAGGATTTTGTTGCCAAGTGTGAGACTTGCCAACGTGTGAAAGCCGTTCGACAACCTCCATCTGGATTACTTCAACCCCTTCCTATTCCTAGTTGGAAGTGGGAAGATATCTCCATGGACTTTGTGACTAGCTTGCCGCGGACAAGTAAAGGCAATGACACTGTGTGGGTGATTGTTGATAGGTTGACCAAATCAGCCCATTTCATTCCTATGAAGATCACTCATACTGGATAAGCTAGCCAGGCTTTATGTGGATAATGTGGTTCGTCTGCATGGTGTGCCATTGAGTATTGTCTCGGATCGTGATCCTAGGTTCACCTCAAGGTTTTGGAATAGTTTGCAGAAGGCCTTGGGAACCCAATTGAACTTGAGTACAGCTCATCATCCACGGTCTGATGGACAATCTGAGCGGACAATTCAGACATTGGAAGACATGCTCAGATCTTGTGTGGTGGATATGGGTGGTAATTGGGATGAACACCTAGCTTTGGTTGAGTTTGCCTAAAACAACAGTTATCAAGCAACAATAGGCATGGCTCCATTCAAGGCTTTGTATGGTAGTACTTGTAGTGTCACGCCCTCCCAGCCGGTACCCTATCTGGCATACCCGAGAGTGTGATCCACAGCCCGAAGATCAGGTATCGAGTGATCAACCTCCCACATAAACAATAACATAATCATGAACAACCATAACAAGAGTGCGGAAGATAAATCATAGATCCAATAATGAAAGAATGAATCATAAACGAAACGGAATAATAGATATAATCAGAGTGTCAAACAGATAAGTAAAGTGAAGCAAAAATCCCACTTTACATCCAGCGGAAAAGTAGCTCTAAAGAATAAACTAGATAAAAGCTAATCCCAGTAGCAAGTACATTGGGTAACTAAATTATTCTCCACTTTGTAGACGACATCCTTGTAGGTGTAGATCTCATAGATAGCACAAGGACGCTTCCACTCAATGGTCGGACTAAGCATCGTACGGAGCATAACCACCCGTGGGATCTTCAGAGTAATTGTGGTAACCGCAATCACCTTCCTGGAGATATGTCTCTTCGCCTTGCGCTTCCTCATAGGGACCGTCATAGTATTCCGTACCTGCAGGATAGTCTAACAACATTGTACAATAAAGGAATGAGTTTCAAAGAAACTCGGTAAGGCGATTAAAATCCATAATAACATAAATGGCGGGATTCCGAGAACAATCATAAATGCAATATGATATGAGACAAACAATGAATGAATGAATCTAACTCTAAGTATGTTGGTCTCTATTGGCAGACATGCTTTAAGTCATAGCACCGTACTTCTTTAGGAAAGTCCACTCACATCCTCAACCATTTAAGATATCTTGGATTCTCTCACAGATCATTTCACCGGTCTTGAGCAGCCGATTGGTAATGGGTCCTTCATCCCTCGGGACAAACCTTGGCGGGGGTTAAGTCAACACACTCTCTCACAACCATTTGGTATAAGTACTGGCGCATGTCGGGGTAATACCTAGCCAAATGCAAGTCTTCTACTTGGTTACATCAAGTCAGATCCGAGATACTTCCATTCCTCGTCCCTGACGATCCTTTCCGGTATCCTTCACACTAGAGTCAGCGTATCCTATGGCACCGACCAACTCGGACTACGGACTCATCAACCCTATTGGTTATCCACATATGGTAAACGGGAAGCTCTCACGTCCTCTCACGGGTTGGTTACCGGTCTTAAGCGCCCGTGAGCCCAAGTCTAGCCATGTGCAACCCTACCAATAAATGGCCCCCACAATGTGATTCCTGTCCTCTCACGGGTTGGTTACCGGTCTTGAGCGCCCATGAATCCCCATTGCTACCACGGGTCGTTCGGTCTCAATACCCCTCCGATTAGGGTCGACATAACAGGACATCCTAGCCAAACACTACTAGACAATCCTATATATGTCATCCAACAGTTTAGGAAGGTGTCCAGAGGGCATCTCCGGAAACATCCCATAATATTCCCGTAGTAGTCCAAGGACAGAAGTGTCAAAAGGACACCTCTCCTTTCCAAACCATACGTAAGCACACACATGCATCAATTCATATCATCACATATATGGTAACTCCATATATGGAAAGAAATCAATATTTACAATCACTTGTATAACATTGGTAAGTAAATCATACATGAATCAATTCAATATGAATAAGTAATGCTACTGTAATCAAAGTTATGCAACAGTAGTATATCATTGTAAGAATCTAATTTAGGAAACATATCAATGATATTCAAATATAGAAACTAGATTCATGCTATCTATGTAATTAAGGAAATAACCATCGGAAAATATAAATAAAAATAAAAAAAAAAAAAAGAAAAATAATTGAAAAATTGGAGAAGAAGCAGAAAAAAATATATATATAAAACATTAGGGAAGAACCCTAAAGGAGAAAGATACGCCAAAACATCCGAAAGCAGACCAATTGCTGGAGTTGTTTGTACTCATTGGTCGAGTGGATTGGTCGAGTGGTCCAGGTCGACCAATCGGTCGACCAATGCGAGGCGATAACTTAGAAAATCAGAGTTTTGAGATATGAAACCCGAATTTGGTGGTTCAAAAGGGTACTAATCAAGGGGTAGACTACATCAGTAGTATTCTAGCATATAGGGGACCTCAAAACACTATTCAAATCAAGGTATCAAGATCCAAATTAGGAAACAAAAAGTTACCATAAATAAATCAAACATGGATCTTGATGGATTTTGAAATAGAAAACAAGACAAGAACTATAGGAGGATGGATCATTGCTTTTGGTAATGAAAACATGAAAACATGCATAGGTCTTCATGGAATAAGGCTTAGAAGCATAAATCTAAATAAGGAAATAAAACCTACCATATATGTAACTATCATGCATCATGAAGAACACATAGTAAGGTAGAAGAGAACAACTAGAATTCTATGGATTATGGATCATAGAAAGAAAACACAACCATTAACCACTAACATGATCAATGAAAGAAGATCCAAAGAGATCGAGAATTCAGATTAGGAAATTAACGAGAGATTAAATCATGGTTTGATCATGAATCCTTCAAAAGCTTGCAATGATCATGGTTAAGATCATTGTTCTAGCCTTAAATCCTTAGGATGATCATGAGAACATGTTCGAGAGATGTTTGCAACGAGAGGATGCAGCATCTCTTCTCTGTCTCAACTCAAAAAGGAAAGAAAAACAAAGATGTAGGAGAAGAAGAGAGAGTAGACATACCTTTTGATGCAAAAAGAAGAGTTCCGACGAAGATCCGCCAAGAAAACTCCAAGGATGCAAGAGAGATGACTTGCAGAGGTCTTTGGTTCGTTCCGGAGGGTTTGGAGGCAGCAAATACGAAGTGGACTCGAGGTTAGACTTAAATAGAGCAAGAATCAACCTAATTGCCAAAGACAGCACCCATTGGTCGAGTGGATTGGTCGTGGCCCCGGTCGACCAATCGGTCGACCAATGCGGACAACAAGGCCAAAACGAGGGAATTGAAGGCCCGGATCAAATCCAAACCTAAAGGGGTTTTGCACACAAGTCAAGTGACTTACCTAGTAGGTAGAAATGCCTTCAAACCAAGATAGAGAGCACTCCAAGTCCATCAACTAATTAGATCTTCATCGGGATTCTGTTTCCATAAATAGAACCTCATCATCAACCTTCATGGATTCAAAGCCGGACACCAAGTCCTCTCTTGGGATGGCCCAAAGCTGACTTCTTACTTTACTTCGGGTCATCGGACCTACAAATAACAAGGTTTCCGGGTCAAGGTTAGGGCTGGGTTTCACATTCTCCCCCCTTAAAGAAATTTCGTCCCCGAAATTGAAAGCGTACTGTGCTTCCAAAGAGGTAAGGAAACTTCTCCTTCATGTCTTCTTCCTTCTCCCAAGAAGCTTCTTCGAGGGGTATGGTTCTTCCACGAATCTTCACCAAAGGAATGGCGCGATTCATGCTGCTTGTCCTTCCTATCCGGGATTTCGGCCGGTTCTTCATCATAGGTCAAATCAGCACTAAGTCCTTCGGGTGCTTGCTGCAAAATGTGTTCGGGATTCTCTATGTATTTTCGGAGCATCGAAATATGGAACACATTGTGCACACCAGCAAGAGACGGAGGTAATGCTAATCGATACGCAACGGGTCCAACCTTTTCCAAAATCTCGAAAGGTCCAATGTAACGAGGCTAAGCTTTCCCTTAACATTGAATCTCATCACACCCTTCATTGGTGAGACCTTGAGAAAGACTTTCTCTCCAACTTGAAATTCCAAATCGGTCCTTCTCTTATCGGCATAAGATTTACTGTCTCATTGGGCGGACTTAATCCTTTCTCTTATCATATCTACCATAGCACTTGTAGCTTCAATCATCTCGGGACCTAAGACTTTTCTTTCCACCTGTCTCGATCCAGTACAAAGGTGTCCTACAAGTACTACCATACAAAGCCTTGAATGGAGCCATGCCTATTGTTGCTTGATAAGCTGTTGTTATAGGCAAACTCAACCAAAGCTAGGTGTTCATCCCAATTTCCACCCATATCCACCACACAAGATCTGAGCATGTCTTCCAATGTCTGAATTGTCCGCTCGGATTGTCCATCGGGCTGTGGATGATGAGCTGTACTCAAGTTCAATTGGGTTCCCAAGGCCTTACTGCAAACTATTCCAAAACCTTGAGGTGAACCTAGGATCACGATCCGAGACAATACTCAATGGCACACCATGCGGGCGAACCACATTATCCACATAAAGCCTGGCTAGCTTATCCAGGTATGAGTGATCTTCATAGGAATGAAATGGGCTGATTTGGTCAACCTATCAACAATCACCCACACGGTGTCATTGCCTTTACTTGTCCAGAGGCAAGCTAGTCACAAAGTCCATGGAGATATCTTCCCACTTCCAACTAGGAATAGGAAGGGGTTGAAGTAATCCAGATGGAGGTTGTCGAGCGGCTTTCACACGTTGGCAAGTCTCACACTTGGCAACAAAATCATCAACATCCGCCTTTAGACCAATCCACCAAAAATGTTCCTTCAAGTCCTTGTACATCTTGGTGCTTCCGGGTGTCTGATAAAGGCGCAGTTGGTGTGCTTCCTTCAATATTTCTTTCTTAACTTCATCGTTTGCGAGCACACACAGGTCTTCCTCTAAACAACAAAGCACCATCCATGGATATACCAAAGTCGGGGGTCCGACTCGGGATTCGAAGAAATCTTCTCAACTTTGGTCAAAAACTCTTGATCGAACTCTGTGAGCAACAATCTTATCTCTAAGACCAGATCTTGCCGTCATGGCGAAAGAATAAAATCAGAATTCTCGGGGACGATTTCCAAACCAAAACTCTCAATAGAAGACCACAATGGTAAACTCAAAGCATTTAAATCCAAAGTCTTCTTCTGGTTCTTCCTACTAAGAGCATCGGCAACAACATTTGCTTTCCCGGATGATCTTGAATATCACAATCATAATCGGAGACTAGTTCCAACCATCTCCTTTGTCTCATGTTCAACTCCTTTTGGGTAAAGAAATATTTCAAACTCTTATGATCCGTGAAAATGGCAATCTTCTCACCGTAAAGATAATGTCTCCAAATCTTCAAAGCAAAGACAACGGCGGCAAGTTCTAGATCGTGAGTGGGGTAATTCCGCTCATAATCCTTCAATTGCCGAGAAGCATAGGCTACGACCTTGCCATGTTGCATCAGTACACAACCCAAACCAATCTTTGGCGCATCGGTATAAAGCTGTCATACCACCGGAACTATCGGGTATAGTCAAAACCGGGGCACTTGTCAATCTATCTTTCAACTCTTGGAAATTCTTCTCACGGGCGTCGGACCAAACAAACTTCTCTTCTTTCCTGGTCAACTTAGTCATAGGAGCAGCCAACCGAGAAAAATTCTCAATAAACCTTCGGTAGTAACCCGCCAATCCAAGAAAACTTCTTATTTCCGTTCTTGACTTCGGTCTCTCCCAATCAGCCACGACTTGGACCTTTTCGGGATCAACACGAATACCTTCGGCTGAAACTACATGACCAAGGAAAACCACTCTCTTAAGCCGAGAAATCACACTTGCTAAACTTAGCAAACAACTTCTTTTCTCGCAACCTTTGCAAAGTGAAACTTAGATGACTCGCATGCTCTTCTTCGCTCTTCGAATAGATCAAGATGTCATCAATGAAAACAATCACAAACTTATCAAGCACATCATGAAATACTCGGTTCATGAGGTCCATGAACACCGCGAGGAGCATTGGTCAATCCGAAAGGCATGACTCTAAACTCGTAGTGACCATACCGCGTTCGGAAAGGCTGTCTTGAAGATATCACTAGACTTCACTTTCAATTGGTGATATCCGGACCTTAAGTCAATCTTCGAGAACACAACTGCACCCTTCAACTGATCGAAGAGATCATCGATTACGGGCAGCGGATATCTATTCTTGATAGTCAACTTATTCAACTCACGGTAGTCGATGCACAAGCGCATACTACCGTCTTTCTTCTTGACGAACAAGACCGGAGCTCCCCAAGGTGACACACTAGGCTGTCTGAAACCTCTATCAATGAGCTCATTCAACTGATTTTGCAACTCTTTCAACTCGGTGGGAGCCATCCTATACGGAGCTTTAGATACGGGAGCGGCACCGGGGGGCGAGATCAATAGAGAATTCGACATCTCTGTCCGGAGGCACTCTGATAGATCATCGGGGAAGACATCAACAAAGTCGCAGACAACTCGACTTCATCGACTCTTTTCTCCACTATACCCTTGCCTTGAGATGAAGCATCATCCACTAGGGCATAGACTTGCATCGGTCAGACGGCACCTTCTTACAAACCCTTCTCTTTTCACCTTGAAATTCAAAGACCGGACTTCCACAAATATGGAACTGAATCTTCTTTGAGGAACAAAGGAACACGGCTTTGTGGGCTGTCAACCAATCAATTCCCAAAATAACATCGAAGTCCTTCATGTCAAGAATCACAAAATTGGCTTCCAAGTTCTTCTCACCAATCAACACGGGACATTTAGATAACCCCTTATCTAGTTTCACAACAGGACCGTGGGTGTACTAATCAATAAACAACTAGACAACTTCTCGGGGATTAGGTTAGTCTTCTTGATGAATGCGAGATGACATGAGCGAATGAGATGCACCCGTATCAAATAAGACAAATGCGAAAATAGAAGCGACTAACAATGTACACATAATCACATCATGGCTTGGATCCTGCTCGATCTTGAAATCTGAAAACTCTACCGGAGGGAGGAGCGGGAGCACTCTTCACCAGGGGCGGCGGGGCTGGGGCGGCCGCCGGACAGGCACGAGCAAAATGACCAGCTTGCTTGCGGTAGAAGCAAACGGGATTCTTGGATCCAACGGGGGTGGCTGCAACGAGAGGGCTTCGAACAAAAGGCCTTGCACTTGCACTTGCACTTGCACTTGCATTTGCTGGTGATCGGTTTCCGCCATCTTTGTTTAAGCGGCCGGGCTGCTTGAAAACCCGTGTTCGACCTACACTCTTAGCTTTGAAAGGTAGGAGTGGGGTAGGGTGTAGGTCTCACATAACGACGGTCATTGCGATCCACCAAACCAGAATTCCTTGACTGCCAAGGCTTTTGCACACGAGCACTTTCCTTCTCTGTTTCTTCCAACTTCTTCGAGTTACTGCACCACTTGAGCATAGCTCACTATAGGCTGGGTGTGAGATAAGCTTTAATGGCGGGCGCAGTCCTTTGAAGAACTTCTTTGCTTTGGCGAGGTCTTCCTTCAAAGAATGCGGAGCAAAGAAATGTAGCTCCTCGAACTTCTGTTGGTACTCCAACACGAGACAAAGTTCCTTGAGTCGGAATCATAAACTCAGCTTCCTTTGCATCCTTCACCGCCTCGGGAAAGTAGTTCATACAAAAGCCTCTTTGAATAACTCCCAAGTTACAACTCCTGCATGCAAACCTTCCAAAAACGGGACGAGTGGAAATCCACCATGCATCGGCTTCTTGTTGCAACACGCTCGGCAAACAAAATCTTCCGAGCTTCCGAGCATTGCGGATGCCGGAGAAGCCTTCTCCAACTCACGAAGCCACTTGTTAGGAAACAAGGGGTCCTTGGTAACTCCGGTAAAAGTGGGTACTTGCATCTTGAGAAAACTCTCCATCGGCGAGTATGAGGAGTTCAGCTAAACCTCCCGCATTCGGGACTGCGGCATGAGGATTCACATTAGCACCAGCCCGGGTCTCATTATGCGAGTCATGAAACCCACCAACATCTGGTTGAATTGAGCTGCTTGCTGCTTGCATCATATTGCCCATGATATTGGCAATATCTACGAAACTTCCAACATTAGGGGCACCGGGGATCTCATGAGTACCACGATCAGCATTTGGTATCTCACCACCTCCATGAGGTACTTCACCACCTCCCTGAGGTACTTCACCACCTCCATGACCACTTTGGATTCACCACGCCCACTTCTCGGAGTAACCATTACATCAAAAACCGAGAACATCAAAATACCGAATTTCGAAGATTCAACATAAACCACAAGTCCAAATGATTTGAAAACTTAAATCATGCTCAAATATATCCATATAGTCATCAAACAATATTCCATAAGGCAAAAATCACATTTTCCAAAAATTCAACAGCAATTGAGGTCCACTTTGACCATTGGTCGAGTGGTTGGTCGAGTGACCGTCGACCAATCGGTCGACCAATGAAGGCGAGATCTGAAAATTAGCATTATAAGCCTCATTTCCACATTCCAACCTCATTCTAACTTCTTCCAAAGGTGAGAGAGCTCTAGGGAAAATATCCAAGAGTTCCCACAAGTGTTCTTGAGGTGATTTAGTGCTTCAACAACAACACCACAACACACCATCTTCACAAACAAGGTAAATCTCTCATTCTTTCTTCCATTTTCATCTTCTCATGCTTGCATTTCAATAAAACCATGCTTTACTTGTATCCAATGCTAGAAATCATGCTTAGGAATGCTTAGAAACATATTCCCTAGGTTTTAAACACAATGACATGCATAGACAACAAGGTTTAACACATTTGGTGCTCATCTACAAAGTTTTATATCGAAATCGATATCTTTAGAAAAATTTCGTTTTCTCTCAAACCGCTTGAAATTTTACTTTCGAGATCAAATGCTACATGCTCAAGATGACATTGTAGATAGGTCCATACAATTTGATTTAACCAATTTCAACTTTTCAAAAATCCAATTTTGACCTAAATTGCAAAATCCCCAAATTTCTTCTTGCTGAATTTTTCGCTTTAATCCATGTTTTTCGATCGATTTTCATCAAAACAACTTCATAGACATGAAATTCCAAGTATTGTGCACATGCTAGTATGTTCAAATCAAATTTCCCCCAAATTTGAAATTTTCCGAAAAATTACGAAAATACCCTTTTGGCTCAAATCTTGAAATAGCACTAATTGGAATTGTCTCTTGTCTCTTCCACGGATACATCATGCGAGAGGGGAGGGCGAGGGAGGAGGTAGAGGTCGAGGTCGCATCGTAGGTGCTCTCGGGGGCGGGAGGTCGGGTTCCTTTCGAGCCCCGAGAGAGGGAGGTTAGGGAGGCCGGACCTGTTTGACACACCTCGGGCCGAGTTTCTATACGAGGCCTACTTCAGCTATTGTAACATCGAGATGGGCGTCTACTTCACTTACGCCAGCTCGGAGCCTTCGGGATCCGGCGGAGGTTCGACACTTTACGGTGGACTCACCTCTTCACCGAGGAGGATTTGCCGGTATACCGGAGCTAGTGAGGTTGTTCTTCAGCAACCTTACTTACACGAGAGGAGGCTCGGGGCCGGGGACATCCACTCGGACTTGTCCTCGGGAGCGGGGTCCTTCGGACTCGGATTCGCTTCTCCACCCGGACACCGCCGAGATCTTGTAGGTCCCTTACTACCCACAGCGGTGTGTGTGGATACTGCGGGGCGGGACACGGACAGCCATCGATGCCGTACGAGCTTCGCGAGATATGCTCTACGCTATGGGATAGCCGCCGATGCTTCACACCGTGGACTAGCGGACGGATGACGGGTTCTGCACGTATTATCGGTCGCATAGTCGGCCGAAACATCATGCCGAAGCCGGACATCACCATCGGGTCACGGTGATGGAGGCCTTGGTCATTTACCGCATCTACATGGGCTTCGAGATCGATCTTTCTTACATCATTCAGCGGGTCATGCTTGGACTTAGTTCTGCGGCCTAGCATGCGGAACCTTTGCTATGGGAGGCTTCGACTTTGATCTTCGGGCATTTCGGGGTGAGTTTCGAGGATACTCCGATGGACACTAGATCACGGGGATACCCCATTGGGACTCGGACCATTCGACGGATGAGACTCCATCGGTTAGAGAGATCTCCTGGTCCGGAGGGTGAGGATGATGATGAATCGGAGGATGAGGATGAGGGATCGGAGGATGGAGGAGAGGATATCGGTCCCGATAGTGATGATCGGGCCGGAGATGATCTGAGATATGCGCGAGGCTGAGCACGTGCATCACGAGTTTCCTTCATCACACTTCGAGGCGGGCGGCCCTTCACATGCGGTTCCGGAGACTTCAGATCTTGGTGCACGAGATGAGATCGATGACTTCCATGCTAGAGAGGATGGAGGTCGGACGGGAGCAGATGTACGAGAGGATGGAGTCTCGACGGAACGGATAGAGCGTCGGGTGACTCGGCTAGCGAGAGGAGTTCGGAGCATATAGAGATCGAGTAGATCACCTAGATAGAGCTGTACTTTAGGATTTTCCATTTATGCTTTTCAGATGTAATCATTGTAAAAACTTTTGAAATTAATGAAGTTCATTTTGTTTCTCTTTAATTATTGTATATTATGCACTTTTCTTTTCCTTGCATTAGTGACATTTGTTCAAGTATAATTATGGTATGTTATTCGAAATGTTACGTTATGCCTCAAAGTTCAAGTTTCTAATTCGGTGTTCTATTATTCACTTCTAAGAGTAGAAGAGTCATTTCAGATCAATGACTCGGGAATGTTCAGTTGTTGTCTTTCGTGGTTAGGATCTCCTCGAACCTTGGGCTCACGATACCAATCATCTCCGCCCTCCCGGCCGGTACCCTATCGGCATACCCGAGAGTGTGATCCACGGCCCGAAGATCAGGTATCGAGTGATCAACCTCCCACATAAACAATAACATAATCATGAACAACCATAACAAGAGTGCGGAAGATAAATCATAGATCCAATAATGAAAGAATGAATCATAAACGAAACGGAATAATAGATATAATCGAGTGTCAAACGGATAAGTAAAGTGAAGCAAAAATCCCACTTTACATCCAGCGGAAAAGTAGCTCTAAAGAATAAACTAGATAAAAGCTAATCCCGATAGCAAGTACATTGGGTAACTAAATTATTCTCCACTTTGTAGACGACATCCTTGTAGGTGTAGATCTCATAGATAGCACAAGGACGCTTCCACTCAATGGTCGGACTAAGCATCGTACGGAGCATAACCACCCGTGGGATCTTGAGTAATTGTGGTAACCGCAATCACCTTCACGGAGATATGTCTCTTCGCCTTGCGCTTCCTCATAGGGACCGTCATAGTATTCCGTACTGCGGGATAGTCTAACAACATTGTACAATAAAGGAATGAGTTTCAAAGAAACTCGGTAAAGCGATTAAAATCCATAATAACATAAATGGCGGGATTCCGGAACAATCATAAATGCAATATGATATGAGACAAACAATGAATGAATGAATCTAACTCTAAGTATGCTGGTCTCTGTATTGGCGGACATGCTTTAAGTCATAGCACCGTACTTCTTTAGGAAAGTCCACTCACATCCTCAACCATTTAAGATATCTTGGATTCTCTCACGGATCATTTCACCGGTCTTGAGCAGCCGATTGGTAATGGGTCCTTCATCCCTCGGGACAAACCTTGGCGGGGGTTAAGTCAACACACTCTCTCACAACCATTTGGTATAAATGCTTGGCGCATGTCGGGGTAATACCTAGCCAAATGCAAGTCTTCTACTTGGTTACATCAAGTCGAGATCCGAGATACTTCCATTCCTCGTCCCCGACGATCCTTTCCGGTATCCTTCACACTAGAGTCGGCGTATCCTATGGCACCGACCAACTCGGACTACGGACTCATCAACCCTATTGGTTATCCACATATGGTAAACGGGAAGCTCTCACGTCCTCTCACGGGTTGGTTACCGGTCTTAAGCGCCCGTGAGCCCAAGTCTAGCCATATGCAACCCTACCAATAAATGGCCCCCACAATGTGATTCCTGTCCTCTCACGGGTTGGTTACCGGTCTTGAGCGCCCATGAATCCCCATTGCTACCACGGGTCGTTCGGTCTCAATACCCCTCCGATTAGGGTCGACATAACAGGACATCCTAGCCAAACACTACTAGACAATCCTATATATGTCATCCAACAGTTTAGGAAGGTGTCCAGAGGGCATCTCCGGAAACATCCCATAATATTCCCGTAGTAGTCCAAGGACAGAAGTGTCAAAAGGACACCTCTCCTTTCCAAACCATACGTAAGCACACACATGCATCAATTCATATCATCACATATATGGTAACTCCATATATGGAAAGAAATCAATATTTACAATCACTTGTATAACATTGGTAAGTAAATCATACATGAATCAATTCAATATGAATAAGTAATGCTACTGTAATCAAAGTTATGCAACAGTAGTATATCATTGTAAGAATCTAATTTAGGAAACATATCAATGATATTCAAATATAGAAACTAGATTCATGCTATCTATGTAATTAAGGAAATAACCATCCTTACCTTTTATAACTCGCAAAGAATCCAAAGAAATCAAGTAAGATCTTGGCAAACTTGAGAAGAAGGTCCTAAACAAGTATATACAACATATTAGGAAAGATCCCTAACAGAAAAGATACCAAAACATCCGAAAGCAGACCAATTAGAGGTTCTTTGTACTCATTGGTCGAGTGGATTGGTCGAGTGGTCCAGTCGACCAATCGGTCGACCAATGCGAGACGATAACTTAGAAAATCAGAGTTTTGAGATATGAAACCCGAATTTGGTGGTTCAAAAGGGTACTAATCAAGGGGTAGACTACATCAGTAGTATTCTAGCATATAGGGAACCTCAAAACACTATTCAAATCAAGGTATCAAGATCCAAATTAGGAAACAAAAAGTTACCATAAATAAATCAAACATGGATCTTGATGGATTTTGAAATAGAAAACAAGACAAGAACTATAGGAGGATGGATCATTGCTTTTGGTAATGAAAACATGAAAACATGCATAGGTCTTCATGGAATAAGGCTTAGAAGCATAAATCTAAATAAGGAAATAAAACTTACCATATATGTAACTATCATGCATCATGAAGAACACATAGTAAGGTAGAAGAGAACAACTAGAATTCTATGGATTATGGATCATAGAAAGAAAACACAACCATTAACCACTAACATGATCAATGAAAGAAGATCCAAAGAGATCAGAATTCAGATTAGGAAATTAACAGAGATTAAATCATGGTTTGATCATGAATCCTTCAAAAGCTTGCAATGATCATGGTTAAGATCATTGTTCTAGCCTTAAATCCTTAGGATGATCATGAGAACATGTTCGAGAGATGTTTGCAACGAGAGGATGCAGCATCTCTTCTCTACTGTCTCAACTCAAAAAGGAAAGAAAAACAAAGATGTAGGAGAAGAAGAGAGAGTAGACATACCTTTTGATGCAAAAAGAAGAGTTCCGACGAAGATCCGCCAAGAAAACTCCAAGGATGCAAGAGAGATGACTTGCGAGAGGTCTTTGGTTCGTTCCGAGGGGGTTTGGAGGCAGCAAATACGAAGTGGACTCGAGGTTAGACTTAAATAGAGCAAGAATCAACCTAATTGCCAAAGACAGCACCCATTGGTCGAGTGGATTGGTCGGCGCCGCCCGATCGACCAATCGGTCGACCAATGCGAACAACAAGGCCAAAACGAGGGAATTGAAGGCCCAGATCAAATCCAAACCTAAAGGGGTTTTGCACACAAGTCAAGTGACTTACCTAGTAGGTAGAAATGCCTTCAAACCAAGATAGAGAGCACTCCAAGTCCATCAACTAATTAGATCTTCATCAGGATTCTGTTTCCATAAATAGAACCTCATCATCAACCTTCATGGATTCAAAGCCAGACACCAAGTCCTCTACTGGGATGGCCCAAAGCTGACTTCTTACTTTACTTCGGGTCATCAGACCTACAAATAACAAGGTTTCCGGGTCAAGGTTAGGGCTGGGTTTCACAACAAGTTCTATGGTAGATATGATAAGAGAAAGGATTAAGTCGCCCAGATCGAGACAATCTTATGGCTGATAAGAGAAGGACCGATTTGGAATTTCAAGTTGGAGAGAAAGTCTTTCTGAAGGTCTCACCAATGAAGGGTGTGATGAGATTCAATGTTAAGGGAAAGCTTAGCCCTCGTTACATTGGACCTTTCGTGATTTTGGAAAAGGTTGGACCTGTTGCGTATCGATTAGCATTACCTCCATCTCTTGCTGGTGTGCACAATGTGTTTCATATTTCGATGCTCCGAAAATACATAGAGAATCCGGAACACATTTTGCAGCAAGCACCTGAAGGACTTAGTGCTGATTTGACCTATGATGAAGAACCGGCCGAAATCCTGGATAGGAAGGACAAACTGCTGCGGAATCGCGCCATTCCTTTGGTGAAGATTCGGTGGAAGAACCATACCCCTGAAGAAGCTTCTTGGGAGAAGGAAGAAGACATGAAGGAGAAGTTTCCTTACCTCTTTGGAAGCACAGTACGCTTTCAATTTCGGGGACGAAATTTCTTTAAGGGGGGAGAATGTGAAACCCAGCCCTAACCTTGACCCGGAAACCTTGTTGTTTGTAGGTCCGATGACCCAGTAAAGTAAGAAGTCAGCTTTGGGCCATCCCATGAGAGGACTTGGTGTCGGCTTTGAATCCATGAAGGTTGATGATGAGGTTCTATTTATGGAAACTGAATCCGGATGAAGATCTAATTAGTTGATGGACTTGGAGTGCTCTCTATCTTGGTTTGAAGGCATTTCTACCTATTAGGTAAGTCACTTGACTTGTGTGCAAAACCCCTTTAGGATTGGATTTGATCTGGACCTTCAATTCCCTGTTTTGGCCTTCTTGTCGGCATTGGTCGACTGATTGGTCGGCGGGCCGATCGACCAATCCACTCGACCAATGAGTGCTGTCTTTGGCAATTAGGTTGATTCTTGCTCTATTTAAGTCCAACCTCGAGTCCACTTCGTATTTGCTGCCTCCAAACCCTCTGGAACGAACCAAAGACCTCTGCAAGTCATCTCTCTTGCATCCTTGGTGTTTTCTTGACGGATCTTCGTCGGAACTCTTCTTTTTGCATTAAAAGGTATGTCTACTCTCTCTTCTTCTCCTCCATCTTTGTTTTTCTTTCCTTTTTGAGTTGAGACAGTAGAAGAGATGCTGCATCCTCTGTTGCAAACATCTTTGAACATGTTCTCATGATCATCCTAAGGATTTAAGGCTAGAACAATGATCTTAACCATGATCATTGCAAGCTTTTGAAGGATTCATGATCAAACCATGATTTAATCTCTGTTAATCTTCTAATCTGAATTCTGATCTCTTTGGATCTTCTTTCATTGATCATGTTAGTGGTTAATGGTTGTGTTTTCTTTCCATGATCCATAATCCATAGAATTCTAGTTGCTCTCTTCTACCTTACTATGTGTTCTTCATGATGCATGATAGTTACATATATGGTAGGTTTTATTTCCTTATTTAGATTTATGCTTCTAAGCCTTATTCCATGAAGACCTATGCATGTTTTCATGTTTTCATTACCGAAAGCAATGATCCATCCTCCTATAGTTCTTGTCTTTGTTTTCTATTTCAAATTCATCAAGATCCATGTTTGAGTTAATTATGGTAACTTTTTGTTTCCTAATTTGGATCTTGATACCTTGATTTGATTAGTGTTTTGAAGTCCCTATATGTTAGAGTACTACTGATGTAGTCTACCCCTTGAATAGTACCCTTTTGAACCACCAAATTCGGATTTCATATCTTAAAACTCTGATTTTATAGGCTACTGTCTGCATTGGTCGACTGATTGGTCGACTGGACCACTCGACCAATCCACTCGACCAATGAGTACGGCAACTCCAGATTTGGTCTTGTTTGGGATGTTTTGATATCTTTTCTGTTAGGGATCTTTCCTAATATGTTGTATATACTTGTTTAGGACCTTCTTCTCAAGTTTGCCAAGATCTTACTTGATTTCTTAGGATTCTTTGCGAGTTATAAAAGGTAAGGATGGTTATTTCCTTAATTACATAGATAGCATGAATCTAGTTTCTATATTTGAATATCATTAATATGTTTCCTAAATTAGATTCTTACAATGATATACTACTGTTGCATAACTTTGATTACAGTAGCATTACTTATTCATATTGAATTGATTCATGTATGATTTACTTACCAATGTTATACAAGTGATTGTAATACTGATTTCTTTCCATATATGTAGTTACCATATATGTGATGATATGAATTGATGCATGTGTATGCTTACGTATGGTTTGGAAAGGAGAGGTGTCCTTTCGACACTTCTGTCCTTGGACTACTACGGGAATATTATGGGATGTTTCCGGAGATGCCCTCTGGACACCTTCCTAAACTGTTGGATGACATATCTAGGATTGTCTAGTAGTGTTTGGCTAGGATGTCCTGTTATGTCAGACCCTAATCGGAGGGGTATTGAGACCGAACGACCCGTGGTAGCAATGGGGATTCACGGGCGCTTAAGACCGGTAACCAACCCGTGAGAGGACGTGAGAGCTTCCCGTTTACCATATGTGGATGATCAATAGGGTTGATGAGTCCGTAGTCCGAGTTGGTCGGTGCCATAGGATACGCCGACTCTAGTGTGAAGGATACCGGAAAGGATCGTCGGGGACGAGGAATGGAAGTATCTGGATCTGACTTGATGTAACCAAGTAGAAGACTTGCATTTGGCTAGGTTTTACCCTGACATGCGCCAGTACTTATACCAAATGGTTGTGAGAGAGTGTGTTGACTTAACCCCCTGCCAAGGTTTGTCCTGAGGGATGAAGGACCCATTACCAATCGGCTGCTCAAGACCGGTGAAATGATCCGTGAGAGGATCCAAGATATCTTAAATGGTTGAGGATGTGAGTGGACTTTCCTAAAGAAGTACGGTGCTATGACTTAAAGCATGTCTGCCAATAGAGACCAGCATCCATAGAGTTAGATTCATTCATTCATTGTTTGTCTCATATCATATTGCATTTATGTTTGTTACGGAATCCTGCCATTTATGTTATTATGGATTTTAATCGCCTTCTTGAGTTTCTTTGAAACTCATTCCTTTATTGTACAATGTTGTTAGACTATCCTGCAGTCTTGAGTACTATGACGGTCCCTATGAGGAAGCGCAAGGCGAAGAGACATATCTCCGGGGAAGGTGATTGCGGTTACCACAATTACTCACGAAGATCCCGCGAGTGGTTATGCTCCGTACGATGCTTAGTCCGACCATTGAGTGGAAGCGTCCTTGTGCTATTTATGAGATCTATACCTACAAGGATGTCGTCTATAAAGTGGAGAATAATTTAGTTACCCAATGTACTTGCTACTAGGATTAGATTTTATCTAGGTTATTCTTTAGAGCTACTTTTCCGCTGGATGTAAAGTGGGATTTTTGCTTCACTTTACTTATCTGTTTGATACTCTGATTATATCTATTATTCTGATTCGTTTATGATTCATTCTTTCATTATTGGATCTATGATTTATCTTCCGCACTCTTGTTATGATTGTTCATGATTATGTTATTGTTTATGTGGGAGGTTGATCACTCGATACCTGATCTTCGGGCTGTGGATCACACTCTCGGGTATGCCAGATAGGGTACCGGCTGGGAGGGCGTGACACTAAATCTCCTCTCCATTATACAACCTGATGCGTCCAAAATTTGCTCAGCCCTTGGATCTCCACGTGATGTCCTGCAAAACGAAAGCGTCAGATGTGGCCCGACCGCTGGGGTCGGGAGTCCACCTCCGAAGGCTAAGTCGGTTGATGAACTTAATCACAAACGGCTCGCTAGAAGCGCGAGCTAAGGAATGAAGAAGCGGGAAAGGTGATCTAGATAGCGGATCGGCGATAGTTTAGGTCTATCAGTATGTATCTGAACCTGAGTCTCAGATAGTATTCTTTTTTCGATCTCCCACCTTGTATGGTAGTGAGGTTTATATAGAGTGTACCTTCGAATCTCTTTCGTTGGATGCACTTGAGCCTTCTTCGGGTAGTCGTTGGATCTTATCAGTGAGATCCGTTGAGCAATAGACTTCTACTAGTTTGGGCTAGTAGAGGACTCCTGAGATAACCTTTAGGTTATACGATGTTTATCCCTTCGATAATGATTATCCGCAGCCGTCAATTCGAATCTGCCATCATTAGGGTGATTACCCTAATCCATAAGTAGGATTAGGGCACGCTTGCAGCCGAATAAGCTTTCTTCTTCAGCAAGCCATCTTCTGGATCCGGTTTGCTCGGGAGCGAATCGGTTCTTTCCGTCTCGACCGGGGTCGAGGGTCGGACCAGGTATGAACCCGGTCTAATCTTAATCCCTCCGTATCAAGAGCCCCCCAGACCAAGCGTTCGGTCGATCCCGAGGGCTTGGTTTTTAACTGGGTTCGTCGTCAAATGATAATCTCTGCGTGCTTCATTAAATGTCATATCACATTTAATGCGGTGGTCACTTTTCCTCGAGCGTTGTGAGTGTAAGGCGACATATCTCCTTGCAGTTGATCTCGTGGCTCACATCATCCAAGCGACGGTTTCCGAACGCCTATTTCGGATTCGTGAGTTCAAACTTTCAAAACGTCTTTCAATCTTGATCGCTGATTTTGAATCAATCTCGATCGTTCAAATTCCCGAACACTCGTGCGGGAGTTTTAAAAGCGGTTCGTTGTCTTCGTAGGTTTCATTCATCCTATCCGGAATTTGAACCTTTGTTGTCTGCTTCGCGCCTTCCTGCTCTCAAGCTTCCGTCTCACTTGAATCGGTAAGTTTACTTGGTCTTTTTCTTTTTGTAGTTTACTGAAACGAGTAATGGCGGACGATAGGGCTTCTTTAGTACCCCTTGTTGGTAATAGCAGTGATGCTTTTGCCTCTCCTGCTCCCGAACAGTCGGATAGTGATAACAAAACCCTAACTGTCCTCTGGCAAGAGTTCGCTGAAGTTTCTCAAAAAGGTTTTGAAAGAAAAACCGAAACTTCTACTGTCCTTCTCGAGTCTGGATCTTCTAAGATTGTCGAGTCTTCTAGGCAGCCTCAAACCTCCGGGTCCAATGGTGGACCTGGCTCTGTTCCCTCCATTTATAATGAGGAAACCCTTCTTTCAGCTGTCCAAGATTTTGATCTTCCTTCCTCATATCGGTTAGGGCTCCCCACCCCGATGAGAGGGTTGATTCATCCCTTTCGGGTGAATTTTCTCTGTATATAGATGCCTTTGGAAAGCGGGGTTCGCTTTCCCTTTTTTAATCCTTTGTTCTCCGCAGTTTTGAATCACTGGAACATTTGTCCCGGAATGCTCCTCCCCAATAGCTAGCGTCTCATCGTCGGCTTCTTAGGTTTGTGTTTTGAGCTTGGCATTACGCCATCTCTTTCTCTCTTTGTACATTTTCATGTTCTTTCTATCTCCCATCCTCCCGGATGGGTTTTTCTTTCCAAACGCAATAAGGCTGAACTTGATTGGAGGGGCAGCATCCTTGTCAAAGGAACTTGCCCTTCTAACCACAAAAGATGGCGCGAACAATACTTTTTCTGTCGAGCACCTCCATCAGATCTTAACTTCCCAACCACCTGGAGGAGGTTTACTTCTTCTTCCGAGAGTAACCAGAGGCTTCCCTTATCCAGAGAAGACGAGGCGGCCATCAGGAAGATCAAATCCATTCCGTGGTATCAAGAGATACATGGATTTGAAGTGGAGTATAACTCCATCCTTCATCTTGGGGCTTGGATCATTGTGAGCTTCTAACCATCATCCTTTGATTTGGCTGAAGTGATATGTTTTGAATTCGACTCTTGTCCTTCTTCTTTGCGGTGCCTCCCCGGAATGAACCACGAAAGCCTGCGGGTGAAGGCCGCTAGGGCCGTTGTGACAGCCGAGCAACGATCGCCCAGGGTCTTGACCGTAGATCAAGAGGCATCTCTTCCCTCTCCCGACCCCTCTTATAGGGGTATCAGGAATATCAGACCTGTAGCTGATGCTTCGGGTAAAGGGAAGAAACCGATGGTGGAGAGGTCTAATGTCTCTTCCTCCGCCCGAACCAAGAGGAGGCATGACACAATTGATGCTCCCTCCAACAAAAAATCCAAAGCTTCGACGGATGGTGAGGAGGTCTTCACCCCACAGTGGACCCTGAAGATGACCGACAGGGTTACTCGGGATCCCAAGAAAGCTGCAGAATGGAGCTCCCTCGGTCTTGCTCCTTCGATCGCCGGGAGTTTGAAGCCCTGGATGACACCTCCCTTGTTAGTCAATCTACAAGGTACCGGTCTTCTTGCTTAGTTATGTTTTCATAATTTGTTATGACTTCTTCTAATATCTTCTGCCTTCCGAGGAATGCTGTGTTGAGCTTTTATCAACACATGGAAGCATTGAGCCGGGTTGGTCGCACTAGCTCCTTGCTGCAAACTTGTGAAGAGAAATTGGCCAAGGCCAATTCTGAAATAGAATAGCTGACTGCAGCTACCGTGGAGCTGCAGAAAAAGCATGAGGAAGAAGTGATCTCCCTTAAGGAAGCCCTCGAAGCATCCAAGATTCGTGTCGCTGCTGCCGAGCGCGAGGCCAGGAAGCAAAAAGCAGCTGCCACGTTGTTTGGTGACAGCCTTGAAATCAAAAGTAAGGAGCTCGAAGAACATCTGAAGTTGGCGATCCCTAGCAAGCCCAAGCATATTAAGCCAGAGCTTCGGAAGAAGTGCATTCGGAAATACCTGAACAGCGTACCTTTCTCCGAGCTGCTAGGTCTCTACAACATTCAAGCTTATCGCATGGGGGCGGGAACGACGTTTGGGAGCGAATCCTTGGATCAATCCACCGCCTTCGACACTTGCTCCTTTTCGTGAGGTATGCCACAAAGAGGTCTTCGAGAAAGTTGGTATGGATCTCCCGGACTGGGCTCAGGAAGAAGATGATCCTTTTCCAGCTGACCCTCAATATGAGGCATACCTGAATGACGAGCCGGCACTTCCAAAGGAGAAATCACAAGCCGAGTCTCAAGTTTTTGCTGTAGAGGACTCAGCCGATGCCGCTTTTGAGGAAGGCTCTTCTCATGATCCCGAGAAAAGTTCTCCCGACCAGGGTCCCTCGGGCAACAATGAAGAAAAGGCTTAGGGAGTTGTCTTTTTGTAAAGATTTACCCTCAATTTAATGAATAGACATTTCTTTTTTCGTGTTGGCCTCTATATTTCCCCATCTCCTGCCGAAATCTTGCCTTGAATATCAAAGTATTAATGATAAAACTTATCACTTAACTTTTCATTCCTCGCCGAATAATAATCTTGTAGAAAACTTGTGAAGATGCGTTTCGGGAAGATGCATTAATCTTCCCCACTACTTCATTTATTGCAAAGTCCGCACGTTTCCCTTCTGCGAAATTCAAACGTTTTCCTCCTGCCTTTGTATACCATTCATTGTTTCCAATGAATCGGAAATACATCCATTATTTTAATGGTGGTGCGACGATTGGAGGTATCTCTGCATCAGGTGCTCGCTTCCACATGTTTCCATGTGGCATCCCTTCGACCGTTGATCTTGCTTTCTGCGGATTTAGAAGCGTCATTTCGATCTAGGTCGTCGGTTGTCCTTAGCCTTCAACCGTCTCTTAATACCTGAGGCTATTTAAAGCCTTCGTGGGTACTCTCCATCTATCCTGACTTCTGCAAGTTAGATTTGCTAAAGTGCCAAAGCGACCTTTCGTCCTTCGGCCTGCTTCCATATTCCTCGTACTCCAACAACAGCTCTATCAACTTCTGAACAAGTGAGTTTTTTGATTACTCATCTCTTTCCCCACTTCCCCCCTGAGTAAACTGGACAGTAGTTATACTTGGGGTTTAGTTTGTTGTTTTGTCAGAATTATAGAAAACTAGGGTTTCCCCCCTATTGTTGTCGTTTATTTTTGTACTGATACGGCTGGTTTTTTTTTTTTTTTTTTGTTTGCATAGTGGCTCCCAAGATCAACCCGAACTTTATCAGAGCAAAATCTTGCAAGAAAATCGTTCCGTCGGTGGTGGTTGGGGCCGGTGTGGTGGTTTCAGCTAGTGAATCCTCCAAGCGTAAGGCGGCTAGCTGCCGGTGAATCTTCAAGTCGATTCCCGCAGTTTCCGTTGATGCCGTCCCTGCGCCTCCTTTGCCCGAAGTGATCGCTCGTCTTTCCCGGGGAAGATCTTGATCACTCCGTTGCCGATGGTGCTGCCGGCGCTCCTGCTGGTGAGCCTGTTGGTGCACCCCCGAAGGAGACTCTTCGGGCACCTGAGGCAACTATGTTGGCATCTGATGAAGGTGTGGTCCCAGCAGGTGTTGCTCCTATTTCTAACTCCAGTGCTTGTTTGGCATCCTCCTCCTCTCCTTGTGAGTTGGAGGATTTTGCCACTAGGAAGCGCCGTCGGGTGACAAGTGATGCAGCTCATCCTTCTCTTGGTGTAGCTCATCCTTCTCATCCTTTGCTCGGAATTAGTGTCAAACGAGTTTGACGGAGGCGTTGGAATGGTGTCTTGCTGCTCGAATGACTTCGAGAGCGCAGTTCTTTCCAAACTTCCGGATGAAGTCTTTACGAAGTCATTGGTGATGTAAGTCTTTCTTCATTATCTTCGATTCTGAAAAATTACTCTTGCTGCTCCTTTTTAACTCGGAAGTTGTTTGCGGAGTCTTCTTGGTAACTTCCACAACCAAGTGGAAGCGATTTACTAGGCTCGATGGGTTGAGCAATGAAGTTTCCAGGCTTCAGGAAATCTCTGAAGCTAAAGATGCTGAGATTGCTCGCCTTCGGAAACTAGCTTGGGAGGTGGCAAGAGAAAAAAATTCGATGATTGGTCGTCTTCAGTCGGACTTGGATGATGCCAGGGAGAAGATCCGGCGACGGAGCGAACAGTTGGAAAGTCGGGAGCCAAAGGATCCGAAACGTTACCGAAAAGGCAAGCTGTCGTTCCTTTGCCCGAATCCCTTCCAACTGATGTTCGCAGAGCATGCGTCTTCAAGTATTTACACAGTAAGCCTTTTGTTGATATGCTGAATGCTTATAACTTGCAGGCGTACTGGGATGGTGAGAACGAAGTATGGGAATCAATATTAAGGAAGATTCCTCATTTCGATACGACTCCCCACGTCTTGTTTGCCATCTGAAGTATTTACCGACACGGGTATTCCTCCTCTCGACTTGGACCAAGGATAAGATTGATCCTCCACCTTCCGATCCGAAGTCAATTATGACGAGCTTGTACTGAATGCGAGTTTGGTCGAGGACCATTCTTCTGCTGGACAAGCTGGACAAAGAGTATGAAATTGCGGAGGATTTTATGCATACCGAAATATTTTTGTAATCCTCATTTCTTCTCTTCTTTTCCTTGAATCCCCACCAATGATTGACTCATATGTTTGTTCTAGCAAAGTTGCGTCGATCTTGTATAACTTCTTAACAGTCACCTATGATGACTTTCTTCTTTGATCGAAGATTGTATCCAGCTCTTGTAATTGTTTTGATACTGGCCTCTTTGGATCTTTTGAAGAAATAAGAAATTGTTTTATCTTTGAACTTTGCTAGCCACTTGAATCGCCGTTGCATTAGGTCTTAGTTGTTTGAAACAATGCCTTTACTTAAGGATTTCCGGAGAAATACAATAAGTCTGAGAAGGAACTCACTCGGGTTTTAAACCGATGCCTTTACTTAAGGATTTTCGGAGAAATACAATAAGTCTGAGAAGGAACTCACTCGGGTTTTAAACCGATGCCTTTACTTAAGGATAATTCAAAAATACAATAAGTCTCGAAGGAACTCACTCGGGTTTCAAACCGACGCCTTGCAAAAGGAACTCACTCGGATTTTCATCAAATGCCTCGACTTAAGAAAGTTTGAAAAATTTCCATAAGTGTTGAAGGACCCATACTAATTTTCATCGGATGCCTTATAGTTGGATCTTGTTCTTGAATGTGGTGTATGATGCCCCCCAATCAAAAGATAGTTTGTTGAAAGCCAAAAATTGCATTGATTGAGTTGAAAATGAATACATCGCGAACAAAATTGAAATCATCCTCAAGGATAAAACTTTTTGAGATGCCTAGCATTCCACGAGCGATCCAACTCTTTACGGGTATTGGCGTTCTTCAGCCTCTAAGCTCTGAACCGACCGGTTTCACAACCATATAAGGTCCTTCCCAGGAAGGGTCCAATTTTCTTTGGTGACGCGGGTCGGAAGCTAGGGTGTTTCTCAACACCAAATCTCCGGCTAAGTACCGACGATTTTTCACTCGAGTATTATAATGAGACGCTATCCTTCTTTGATAATGTTGAGTTCGTGCTATTGCCTTTGCCCGAACTTCGTCCAACAAATCAAGACTATCAAGCAGTCCTTGTTCATTTGCTTTTTCCTCGAACTCACGATCCCGTAACGTCCCTGCCATTATCTCCACTTTGGTGCCAATGCTTCGGATCCATATGCCAACCTGAATGGAGTTTCTCCTGTGGGTGTTCGAACCGTAGTTCTATAAGCCCACAGTACATTATGAAGTTCTTCGACCCAAGAAGCTTTGTTAGCTTCGAGTCTTCTCTTTATTCCTTCCAGTAGCGTTCGGTTAGTAACCTCTACCTATCCATTGCTTTGGGGGTATGCCACTGAGGACGTACGATGCTCGATCATATATGTTCCACGGAATTGCTCAAATTGTGGACGATCGAGCCGAGTACCATGGTCGGTGACAATAATCTTTGGAATCCCAAAGCGATATATGGTTGATTCAAGCACAAATTTCTCCACTTTTTTCTCGAGTAATTGCCACCGGTCACGCAGCTTCTACCCATTTTGTGAAGTAATCAATTGCTACTATCGAGATATTCCCGTCCGCTTTGATGCCTTGGTGAATTTGCCCATGATATCAATTCCCCACCTTGCAAAGGGAATGGGATTTAGAATTGAAGTCATAGTTTCCGCCGGGCGCTTCGATCTTTGTAGCATGAATTTGTCAGTTACCACATCGACGAACGTAGTCCATAGCAGCCTCTTGGACCTTAGGCCAATATAACCCAAGTCTTAGAATTTTGTGGGCCGAGGGCTCGGCCACCCATGTGAGCTCCACAAATTCCTTCATGAACCTCGGCCAAAGCTGATTTTGCTCCTTCGGGGCCTATACATCTCATAAGGGGTCTAGCATAAGATCTTTTGTATAGTCTCCCATTCCGAATGACAAATCTAGCTGATCGAATCTTGATCAACCTTGCCTCTCTTTGGATCCTCGGGTAATTTGTCATCCCTTAGATACTCGATTATTGGATCCATCCGACAGCGTTCGCTTCAATATAAGAAATTTCTTTCTCATGATAACTTGGAAAAGTTATCTCTTCAATGTAGACCGAAGGGTCTAGATTCTTTTCCTTGGCATTGGCTAGTCGGGATAGCTCATCTTGCCACCTGCATTTTCATTCCTCAAAATCCGAGATATCTTCAAATTTCGAAATTGGTTTTGAAATGCCCGCACTATCTCCCGATATTTTTGCAAGCGTGGTTCTTTAATGCCATACTCCCCCTGGACTTGGTTGACTATAAGGTGAGAGTCACTATAAATAGTAACATCTGCAATAGCTAATGCTTTTGACAACCGAAGTCCCGCTATCGAGCCTCATATTACCGCTTCGTTATTACTTGCATCAAATGCGAATCTCAAAGCATATCGAATAATAAATCCTGCTGGACATTTTAATAGAATTCCAGCTCCTGCTCCATCTTTATTACTCGAACCGTCCACATATACCTCCCAAGTGGTTGGTATAATGGGATCCGCAATGGTGGGTTCCACTTTGGTGCGGTAGTTTCTACTACAAAGTCGGCTAATGCACGAGCCTTGATTGCGATTACGGGCTTAAAGCTCACTTGGAACTCACGAGCTCAACCGACCGGGACACCATCCTTCCGGACAAATCGGGTTTGTTAAGAACTTACTAAGGGGAAAAGTTGTAAATACCTCAATTGGATGAGCCTGAAAATATGGCCTTAGCTTCCTGGCGGCCATCATGAGAGCCAGAGCCTGCTTCTCAATCAACGAATATCTCGTCTCCGCATCTAGCAACACGTGGCTTACATAGTAAATCGGCCACTGTTTTTTATCTTTCTCCCGAACAAGTACTACACTGGCCGCCGAAAAGGGACGTCGCTAGATATAGCTGTAATATTTCCCCCTTCTCTCGTGCGGACGGGGATCGGTGGTTGTCCAAGTGCTTCTTTTAATTCCTCGAAAGCTTTCTGTCACTCTTCGGGTCCACATTGCTTCCTTACTGCCCTTCGGGTCTTTAAGTGCCTTGAAGAAAGGCAAACATTTTTCTCCAAACTTGGAGATAAATTGATTTAAAGCTGCAACTCTCCCTGTCAATTAGAGCTTGTATTTTGGCAGGATTAGCCTCAATTCCCCTTTGTGATACCATGAAGCCCAAAAATTTGCCCGAGGAGACTCCAAAGGCACATTTTTCTGGGTTTAGCTTCATTTGATGTTTCCTTAGTCTTGAGAAAACCTCGGTCAAATCTGCAATATGATTTGCTTTTGTAAAGCTTTTCACTAGCATGTCATCAACATAAGCTTCAACATTCTTTCCTATCGGCTCTTTGAAAATCTTGTTGGCGGCCCTCGATATGTTGTTCCTGCATTCTTCGGGGCCAAAAGGCATGACCTTGTAATAATAGCTCTCACGATCAGTCATGAAAGCCGTATACTTCTCATCTTCCTTATTCATAAGGATCTGATTATACCTACTGAGTAGGCATCCATGAAACTTAAAGTATCATATCCTGCGATCGCATCTATCAAGAGGTCAATCCGAGGCAATGGGTAGCAATCTTTCGGGCAAGCTTTGTTTAGATCTGTGTGGTCTGTACACATCCTCCACTTCCCATTCGCCTTTTTCACCATCACCATGTTGGCCAACCAAGTTGGGCACTCAATTGGTTCTATGAAACCAGAATTCTTAAGTTTTTCAACTTCACTTGAACGGCTTCATACTTTTCAATGGAGAAATTTCTTCTTTTACGTATCACTTGGTTTCGCCTTAGGGTCTATCCGAGTTTGTGCTCTGCAATGGCCCGATCGATTCCGGGCATGTCCTCGATGAGACCATGCGAATACATCTTTATTCTGTTGAAGAAATAACTTCAACTCATCTTTAAACTCTTCCAGTTGTTCGGACCCGATATAAGTAATCTTTTTCTTATCCTCGGTACACAGCTGGATTTGCTCCGACTTCTCCTTTGGTTCGGGCCTTTGCATCTCTGTCTCTTCCCGATCATCTCGAACTTCTATGGGGAGGGCGAGTTACCTTCCTCGGACCCTCCTTGTCTTTTAAATAGGCAACATAACAACTGCCGAGAGATCTTACGGTCGAGAGGAGACTTGACCAATTCCCATATCGGTCTGGAATTTTATCTTCGGGTGTTTTGTTGAAACAATAGCACCTATCTTGGATAAAGATGGTCGCCGAGAATCATATTATAGGCTGGTAGTTCTCGAACCACCAAAAAATTGATTCGGACAGTTGTTTCCTCGGGAAAACTTCCAATGGATAAATCCAAGCTGGACCGATCCTTCCACCACTGAGATGACCCTGCAAAGCCATATAGATGTGTGGATGAAGGTTTCATCAAGTCTCGATCCACCTTCAATTTTTGATACACTTCGTAGGAAATTAGGTCAGCTGCAGACCCTGTATCAATCAAAACTCTATGCACTTCCCGCCGTGCAATCTCTACCTTGATGACTATAGCATCATCATGAGGTAAACAAACGTCTCTTTTGTCTTCCTCGCTAAAGGTGATAGAATCTTCACCATTCAACTTCTTCCGCTTCTGCGTCTCTCCGGTTCCAACAAATTTGGATTTTGTTTTCAGACTCCGGAGTGATTCGAGCTCTGGTCCTCTAAAGATGGTAAGGATCGGTGACCTAGTAGCTTCAATCACCTCCTTGCCTTTCTTAGACTTCGGGGCCTCCCTTGATCGTTCCGAACTAACCGAACGATCCCTCTTTAGAGCAGCCGCACGTGGCTCACGTGGCTCCTCCCTTCTCCTGCTAACAAAACTTGACAGATGTCCCTGAGATATCAATCTCTCAATATCTGCCTTCAGATGACGACAGTCATTAGTATAATGACCATAGTCCTTGTGGAATCGGCAATACTTTTCCCGATCCTGCTGCTCTCCGGGTTTCAAAAGAATTTTAGGCGGCCACTTTAAAATATTTTTTCTTTTGAGGATATTCAAAATATCAGCCTAAGGAGCATTCAATGGAGTGTACTCACTTTTACCGGGGGACCTTTGGCGCCAAGGCTGGGATTTTCCAACCCGATCGCGAACATTTTTCTTTGGCTTACGCTTACTGCTCGGGAGCCTTTTGTTCCTTATTGGAGACTTTATTATCTCCTTGGCGCGCATCTAGAATCTCCATGACTTCAGCTGCTTCCGGCATCTCTGTACCAACTCGGCATAAGTCGCGGGGCATATCCTGTAGTAATAACTCCGGGAGTTTCCGATTAGTGAGTCCCGTGAATAGAGCGGTTCGGCTACTTGTTCATCCAAGTTTTCTATCTCCATCGTCACTTTGTTGAATCTTTTCAAAAACTCTCTGATCGATTCGCTCTTTCCTTGTCTGACAGTAAACAAGGTTTCTTCCGTTTTCTTGACCTGTATTCCACTCTAGAATCGCCCTATGAATTGGCGCGCCAATTCGTCAAAGTTTACGATCCTTCCGAGAGGGAGGTTAGAAAACCACTTTTGTGCTTTGCTCCGATTAGAGATGAACCAAAAACCACTGCATAAAATTTCATCGAATTACCCGAAGCTGCCATGGTCCATTTGGTAATAGCCGATGTGAGCGGTTGGATCTCCGGAGCCATCGAATGTTGAGAAGGTAGGCAAGCGGAAGTTATGGGGACACCGATATCCCGCAATTGGCTCGGCAAAGGGAGTCTTCCGAATAACCGAGTAAATATCCTCGATTATTCTTCCCTTAGCCATTGCCCTAATTTCTCATTGATGTTGGCCAATTCTTGACCAATCTAGGTTGGGTGATCTTCAGCAATATGATCACGACCTCGATTAACACGATCATCACGAACAGCCCGTCCTTCCCGAGCATTCCTCTCGTCACGAACTGCTCGATCATCACGAACGGTTCTTCTGACAGTGGGTGAGTGAGTTCTTACCCCTGTATCCATCCTTGTGTTTGAATCAGTTGTACTCTCTTGCGGTCTGTCGAACCAATCGTCTCGCCTCGGTTGATCATCGATCCTCCGAAGTCCTCGGTCTCCTTCACGGAAATTCTGATCAATATTCTAGTCTTCAGCCAGTCTCTGGTCATGTGGCAATGCACGTCTCCCTGAATCGCGTTGATCAGGCTCTTGTGGTAAAACCACTCGTCTGGTGAGCATGCGGAGTGCATGGCTCACCTCCAAGAGTTGAATCTTTACCTGATCCAATTGATCTTGGATTGTATCAGGAGGAGGATTACGTCCTCCCTGGCCACCATCCACCTCGATAGGATTTTGGCTTTCTTGGGGAATATATGGATTATTCAATCCAGGTATCTAAACACCGGAATTGCGTTGTGCAGCGGCTGTTGCGGCTGCTGATCTAGTCACCATGGATTTTCAAGTCGTTTCCCACAGACGGCGCCAATTGATGCGTCCAAAATCTGCTCAGCCCTTGGATCTCCACGTGATGTCTGCCAAAGCGAAAGCGTCGGATGTGGCCCAACCGGTGGGGTCGGGAGTCCACCTCCGAAGGCTAAGTCGGTTGATGAACTTAATCACAAGCGGCTCTGCTAGAAGCGCGAGCTAAGGAATGAAGAACTGGGAAAGGTGATCTAGATAGCGGATCGCTGATAGTTTAGGTCTATCAGTATGTATCTGAACCTGAGTCTCAGATAGTATTCTTTTTTCGATCTCCCACCTTGTATGGTAGTGAGGTTTATATAGAGTGTGCCTTCGAATCTCTTTCGTTGGATGCAATTGAGCCTTCTTCGGGTAGTCGTTGGATCTTATCAGTGAGATCAGTTGAGCAATAGACTTCTACTAGTTTGGGCTAGTAGAGGACTCCTGAGATAACCTTTAGGTTATACGATGTTTATCCCTTCGATAATGATTATCCGCAGCCGTCAATTCGAGTCTGCCATCATTAGGGTGATTACCCTAATCCATAAGTAGGATTAGGGCACGCTTGCAGCCGAATAAGCTTTCTTCTTCAGCAAGCCATCTTCTGGATCCGGTTTGCTCGGGAGCGAATCGGTTCTTTCCGTCTCGACCAGGGTCGAGGGTCGGACCAGGTATGAACCCGGTCTGATCTTAATCCCTCCGTATCACAACCATTAATTTGCGGCACTATGCCTTCAACATGGTGCAGTTATCGTTCCATTTCTATTGTAAAGAATCATCTACCAAAAATAAAAAGGAATCTATTCTAAAGAAACTCTTTTAACTTTTTTAAGAAAGACACTCTTTTAATTAAGTTCAGATGCTATTGGAATTTTAGGAAACATATCAAATTAACTGAACAAATTAATTAGGTTGACATTTATTTCCACCACAACTTCCTATTTTGAATTCAGCAATATGGAGCAATTTCATACCTTCTGTTCTTATGCGTCATTTATTCTTTGGCATCTTTGGTTGGCTCAATGTCATTTGGTACATGGTCATGGAAATATGTCTCTTTTAGTGCTTATTACTAATTTCAAGAGAGCATTCTCAGAATTTCAGCAGCATACATTTTCATCATCTTCCATTCAGCGGGGAGCGAATTCTCATTTGCAGGCCCATGAGGCATCTCAAGCTAATTTGCATCTATCACCTACTATGTTGTCCAATTCTTTCCCTCTTGTAGGGGATCAAGATTTTTTGTTGTTTTGTGATGCAAATTTAACTCGGGATGGTAATACAGGAGGCATTGGTTATGCTCTAATCTCTCCAACAAAAAGGAGGTCCTTATGGCAGTTTCTTTACCTCTACATTTCCACCATGTGATCTCTAGTGAAGCACTTGCAATACATCAAGCCTTGAAGGATGTTATTGATCTAGGTTACTTGTCATCTCTGTGTCTTTACTTGATAACCAATCTGTGGCTTCTTTTTTAATTAGAGTGGAAATATTCTGTGTTGAGGTTGTGGGTATTTTGGAGGATTCATTACTTCTATCCTCCACTTGTGTTTCTTGTAATTTTTTTCATGTTTGTCGGGATGCCAATGGTTTGGCATATTCCCTAGCTAGGAAGGCTCTGTCTATTCCGAGTAAGACAGTTTGGCCGTTATCCAATCCTTGGTTGAGTAGTGTTTTGCCAACTGGGTGCTTTTCTCGGTAGTTGTTCCAAAAAGAATTAGAGAATAAATGTGTAGTTAAATCTTTGGCATGAGCATCTCCATCCAATATAAATAGGAAACCATTCATGGAGGTTCTCTCATCAAGAAAACCAGATCAATAGAACGCAAACCAAGCTATCTCTGCATATAACATCATCAATGGACGTAAGAACAGTTACAGTTTCTCTGCTTCTTCTTCTCTTAATTGCCCAAGTTTACGGCATTAGTGATGCTAAAAGTCCTTCGAGGTAACACAATCTCACTTGGTACAAAAATTAATAATAAATTATGTGTCTTGTTTTATTAAATTTTTAGCTCCTTGATCATTCATGTTTGTGTTAATTTTGGATCAGCAGCGGGAGGATTATTTGTACCGGTTGAAATGATGCAAGAGAGAGGAAGGCAGTTGGCTTCAGCACCATTTCGACTGTGTGCCCCATGCAAGAGACCAGGTCGTTGCGGCACCACCGGGAATTGTTGCTATGGCATTAATTGTCATCTCCCTGGCAAGCCCTTTGGCACTTGTGCCCTTCAACCCGTAGCTTGCAACTGTAACTCATGCAAGTGAAGCAACTAGGCTCTCTTTGGCATAATTTATGTTTATTATCTAGAGTTTTTTACATGAGCCCCCTCCATTTTCATGGGAAACAAACCGCACCCCCTCTAAAATTAAAACCTTGCAATTACCCCCTCCCTCCAACATTAACCCAATTACTTAAGACTGTTAACTAATCTTAATATGACCATATTACCCTCAAATATGGTAACGTTTGAATTTTTATTTTCAAGAGTTTTTTACATGAGCCCCCTCCATTTTCATGGGAAACAAGGCGCACCCCCTCTAAAATAAAAAACCTTACAAATACCCCCTCCACCGGAAGAACATTTGACGAGAAGCAGTGCGTACCTCACTTGCATTTATTTTTCTTCTTCTCCTACAATGTTTCTTCTCCTCAAGATGAGGTACACACTGCTTCTCCTCAAATGTTCCTTCGGTGGTGATCGTGGGCGTTGATTGGTAGTAGTGATGATAGAACGAGGCATCATGAGTAACTGTGATGAGTGAAGTGGTATGACTTTGAAAATAAGAAGTTCAAACGTTACCATATTGAGAGTAATATGGTCATATTAAAATTATTTAACAGTCCTAAGTAACAGGGTTAACGGTGGAGGGGGTATTTGCAAGTTTTTTATTTTATTTTAGAGGGGGTGCGCCTTGTTTCCCATGAAAATGGAGGGGGCTCATGTAAAAAGCTCTTGAAAATGAAGTTCAAACGTTACCATATTTGAGGGTAATATGGTCATATTAAGATTATTTAACCGTCCTAAGTAACGGAGTTAACAGTGGAGGGTATTTGCAAGGTTTTTATTCTAGAGGAGATGCGGTTTGTTTCTTATAAAAATGGAGGGGGCTCATGTAAAAAACTCTATTATCTATTTATGAATAATCAATTATGATAATAAGTTACAAGTGATAAACAAATTCCGTTTGATTATTAGTATACATAATACAATATATACAATAAATAGGTTCGGTATCATTGAGGGAATAATATATTATGTATCATTCATTTGGGATTTGGTTGGTTGAAACAAGGATTTCTTTTTTTGGGAACTTTAATATTTTACTCCTACTTAAGTGGTAAAAAAATCATAAACATCACTTGATCTATTCATGAATTTATGTTTAAATCGATTAATTTTAATGAGAAATAGGTATCATACCAAATACATGGTTTTATGTTCATAGACCAAATAATCATAAATTTAAATTGTACCAAAGAAAGCCGCTTTCACATTTCAATATAGTCCTCTCCTCTCCTCTCCTCTCCATGGAGATATGCTAATCTTGCATCACAAGCGCGCTGTCTTTGCTTCGTTTTTTAACAATAAAGAGAAAATTGCATTAACTTGATAAACAAGTATGTTGGTGATACGGAGGGATTATGATCAGACCGGGTTCATACCTGGTCAGACCCTCGACCCCGGTCGAGACGGAAAGAACCGATTCGCTCCCGAGCAAACCGGATCCAGAAGATGGCTTGCTTAAGAAGAAAGCCTATTCGGCTGCAAGCGTGCCCTAATCCTACTTATGGATTAGGGTAATCACCCTAATGATGGCAGACTCGAATTGACGGCTACGGATAATCATTATCGAAGGGATAAACATCGTATAACCTAAAGGTTATCTTAGGAGTCCTCTACTAGTCCAAACTAGTAGAAGTCTATTGCTCAACGGATCTCACTGATAAGATCCAACGACTACCCGAAGAAGGCTCAAGTGCATCCAACGAAAGAGATTCGAAGGTACACTCTATATAAACCTCACTACCATACAAGGTGAGGGGATCGATCAAAAAGAATACTATTTGAGACTCAAGTTCAGATACATACTGATAGACCTAAACTATCAGCGATCTGCTATCTAGATCACCTTTCCCAGTTCTTCATTCCTTAGCTCTGCGCTTCTAGCAGAGCCGTTTGTGATTAAGTTCATCAACTGACTTAGCCTTCGGAGGTGGACTCCCGACCCCAGCGGTCGGGCCACATCTGACACTTTCGTTTTACAGGACATCACGTGGAGATCCAAGAGCTGAGCAGATTTTGGACGCATCAATTGGCGCCGTCTGTGGGAAACTACTTGAAAAGCCATGGTGACTAGATCAGCAGCCGCTGCACAACGCAATTCCGGTGTTCAAATCCCTGGAGTGAATAATCCAGATATTCCCCAGGAAAGCCAAAATCCTATCGAGGTGGATGGAGGCCAGGGAGGACGTAATCCTCCTCCTGATACAATCCAAGATCAATTGGATCAGGTAAAGATTCAACTCTTGGAGGTAAGCCAAGCACTCCGCATGCTCACCAGACGAGTGGTTTTACCACAAGAGCCTGATCAGCGCGATTCAGGGAGACGTGCATTGCCACGTGACCAGAGACTGGCTGAAGACCGGAATATTGATAAGAATTTCCGTGAAGGAGACCGAGGATGTAAAACCCAGCCCTAACCTTGACCCGGAAACCTTGTTATTTGTAAGTCCAGTGACCCGAAGTAAAGTAAGAAGTCAGCTTTGGGCCATCCCAGTGGAGGACTTGGTGTCTGGCTTTGAATCCATGAGAGTTGATGATGAAGTTCTATTTATGGAAACTGAATCTTGATGAAGATCGGATTAGTTGATGGACTTGGAGTGCTCTCTATCATGGTTTGAAGGCATTTCTACCTATTAGGTAAGTCACTTGATATGTGTGCAAAACCCCTTTAGGATTGGATTTGATCTGGGTCTTCAATTCCCTGTTTTGGAATTGCTGTCTGCATTGGTCGACTGGACCAGTCGACCAATCCACTCGACCAATGGGTGCTGTCTTTGGCAATTAGGTCTTTCTTGCTCTATTTAAGTCCAATCTCGAGTCTACTTCGTATTTGCTGCCTCCAAACTCTTTGGAACGAACCAAAGACCTCTGCAAGTCATCTCCCTTGCATCCTTGGTGATTTTCTTGACGGATCTTCGTCAAAACTCTTCCTTTTGCATCAAAGGTATGTCTACACTCTCTTCTTCTCCTCCATTTCTGATTTTCTTTCCTTTTTGAGTTGAGACAGTAGAGGAGATGCTACATTCTCTGTTGCAAACATCTCTGGACTTGTCTCTCATGATCATCCTAAGGATTAATGGCTAAAGCAATGATCTTAACCATGATCATTGCAAGCTTTTGAAGGAATCATGATCAAACCATGATCTAGTCTTTGTTTAACTTCTGATTTGAATTCTGATCTCCTTGGATCTTCTATATTGATCATGTTAGTAGTCAATTGCTGTGTTTTTTTTTTCATGATCCATGATCTATCAATCTCTAGTTGTTTCTCTTCTACCATACCATGTTTTCTTCATGAATCATGATAGTTACATATATGGTAGGTTTTGTTTCCTTATTTAGATTTATGCTTTTAAGCCTATTTTCTTGAAGATCTAAGTATGCTTTTCATGATACCTTTACCCGAATCAATGATTCATTCTCCTATTGTTCTTGTCTTTGATTTCTATCTTGAATTCTTCAAGATCCATGGTTGATCTAATTATGGTAACTTTTTGTTTCCTAATTTGGATCTTGATGGCTTGATTCGATTAGTGTTTTGAGGTCCCCTATATGTTAGGATACTACTGATGTGGTTTACCCCTTGATTAGTACCCTTTTGAACCACCAAATTCGGATTTTATATCTCAAAACTCTGATTTTTAGGCTACTGTCTGCATTGGTCGATTGATTGGTCGACTGGACCAGTCGACCAATCCACTCGACCAATGAGTACAGTAACTCCAGAATTGGTCTGTGTTGGATGTTTTGGTATCTTTTCTGTTAGGGATCTTTCCTAATATGTTGTATACACTTGTTTAGGACCTTCTTCTCAAGCTTGCCAAGATCTTACTTGATTTCTTAGGATTCCTTTGCGAGTTATAAAAGGTAAGGATGGTTACTTCTTTAACAACATAGATAGCATGAATCTAGTTTCTATATTTGAATATCATTGATTTGTTTCCTTAATTATATTCTTACAATGATATATTACTGTTGCATAATCTTGATAACAGTAGCATTACTTATTCATATTGAATTGACTCATGTATGATTTACTTACCAATTATATACCAAGTGATTGTAATTATTGATTTCTTTCCATATATGAAGTTACCATATATGTGATGATATGAATGGATGCATGTGTATGCTTAAGTATGGTTTGGAAAGGAGAGGTGTCCTTTTGACACTTCTGTCCTTGGACTACTACGGGAATATTATGGGATGTTTTCGGAGATGCCCTCTGGACACCTTCCTAAACTGTTGGATGACATATCTAGGACTATCTAGTAGTGTTTGGCTAGGATGTCCCGTTATGTCAGACCCTAATCGGAGGGGTATTGAGACCGAACGACCCGTGATAGCAATGGGGATTCATGGGCGCTCAAGATCGGTAACCAACCCGTGAGAGGACAGGAATCACTTTGTGGGGGCCATTTATTGGTAGGGTTGCATATAGATAGACTTGGGCTCACGGGCGTTCAAGACCGGTAACCAACCCGTGAGAGGACGTGAGAGCTTCCCGTTTACCATATGTGGATGATCAATAGGGTTGATGAGTCCGTAGTCAGGGACTATAAGGACTCTAGTGTGAAGGATACCGGAAAGGATCATCAGGGACAAGGAATGGACGTATCTGGATCTAACTTGATGTAACTAAGTAGAAGACTTGCATTTGGCTAGGCTTAACCCTGACATGCGCCGGTACTTAGACCAATGGTGATGTGAGAGAGTGGTGACCTATACCCCCAACCATGGAATGTCCCGAGGGATGCCGAACCCATTACCAACTGATGATGAGTGATTGAGACCTTCCTAAAGAAGTACGGTGCTATGACTTAAAGCATGTCTGCCAATAGAGACCAGCATATGTAGAGTTAGATTCATTCATTCATTGCTTGTCTCATACCATATTGCATTTATGGTTGTTCTGAAATCCTGCCATTTATGTTATTATGGATTTAACTGCCTTACTGAGTTTCTCTGAAACTCATTCCTTTATTGTACAATGTTTGTTAGACTATTCTACAGTGTCTGAATATTATGACGGCCCCTATGAAGAAGCGCAAGGAGAAGAGGCATATCTCCGGGGAAGGTGATTGCGGTTACAACAATTACACTGAAGATCCCGCGAGTGGTTATGCTCCGTACGATGCTTAGTCCGACCATTGAGTGGAAGCGCCCTTGTGCTGTTTATGAGATTTATACTTATAGGGATGTTGTCTATAAAGTTGAGAACAATTTAGTTACCCATTGTACCTGCTACTGGGATTAGATTTTGTCTTGCTTATTCTCTTTTAGAACTACTTTTCCGCTGGTTGTAGAGTGGGATTTTGCCTCACTTTACTTATCATTTTAGACACTCGATTATATCTAGTACTCGATTTATATATTTTTTCTTTCCCTTCTTCCCCCTTTTTTTTCCCCCCCCCCCCCCTCTCCTTTATTTTTATTATTTTTTTTTTTTTTTTTGATGGGTTAGGTTACCTCCTCCCCCCCCCTCCCGCCCCCCCCCCCCCCCCCCCCCGCCCCCCCCCCCCCCGGACCCCCCCACCGCCCCCCCCCCCCCCCCCCCCCCCGACCCCCACCCCCCCCCCACGACCACCACGCCCCCCCCCCACACCACAAAAAACTCACACACCCCCAAGCCCAGACGGGGGGACCACCCCCCCCCCCCCCCCCCCCACCACCCCCGACGATCCCCCCCCCCCCGCCCCCCCGGAGGCACCCCCGGGGGCCGGCCTGTCCGTGATGATCGAGTAGCACGGGATGATCGTGTTAATCGAGGTCGTGATCATATTGCTGAAGATCACCCGACCCAGATTGGTCAAGAATTGGCCAACATCAATGAGAAATTAGGGCGGTTGGCTAAGGGAAGAATAACGAGGATATTTACTCGGTCATTCGGAAGACTCCCTTTCTTGAGCCAATTGCGGGATATCGGTTTCCCCATAACTTCCGTTTGCCTACCTTCTCAACATTCGATGGCTCCGGAGATCCAACAGCTCACATCGGCTATTACCAACGAGACCATGGCGGTTTCGGGTAATTCGATGAAATTTTATGCGGGGTTTTTGGTTCATCTCTAACTGGAGCAGCACAAAAGTGGTTTTCTAACCTCCCCTCTGGAAGGATCGTAAACTTTGACGAATTGGCGCGCCAATTCATAGGGCGATTCCGAGTGGAATACGAGTCAAGAAAACGGAAGAAACCTTGTTTCTTGTCAAACAAGGAAAGAGCGAATCGATCGAGAGTTTACGAAAAGATTCAACAAAGTGACGATGGAGATAGAAAACTTGGATGAACAAGTAGCCAGAAATGCTCTATTCACGGGACTTACTAATCGGAAACTCCTGGAGTTATTACTACGGGATATGCTCACGACTTATGCTTGAGTTGGTACGAGAGATGCCGAAGCGAGGCTGAAGTCATGGAAATTCTAGATGCGCGCCAAGGAGATAATAAAGTCTCCAGTAAGGAACAAAAGGCTCCTGAGCAGAAGCAGAAGCCAAAGACAAATGTTCGCGATCGGGTTGGAAAATCCCAGCCTTGGCGCCAAAGGTCCCCCGGTAAAAGTGAGTACACTCCATTGAATGCTCCTTGGGCTGATATTTTGAATATCCTCAAAAGAAAAAATATTTTAAAGTGGCCGCCTAAAATTCTTTTGAAACCGGAGAGCGGCGGGATCGGGAAAAGTATTGCCGATTCCACAAGGACTATGGTCATTATACTAATGATTGTCGTCATCTGAAGGCAGATATTAAGAGATTGATATCTCAGGGACATCTGTCCAGTTTTGTTAGCAGGAGAAGGGAGGAGCCACGTGAGCCACGTGCGGCTGCTCCAAAGAGGGATCGTTCGGTTAGTTCGGAACGATTAAGGGAGGCCCCGAAGTCTAAGAAAGGCAAGGAGGTGATTGAAGCTACTAGGTCACCGATCCTTACCATCTTCGGAGGACCAGAGCCCGAATCACTCCGGAGTTTGAAAACAAAATCCAAATTTGTTGGAACCGGAGAGACGCGAAGCGGAAGAAGGCTGAATGGTGAAGATTCTATCACCTTTAGCGAGGAAGACGAAAGAGACGTTTGTTTACCTCATGATGATGCTATAGTCATCAAGGTAGAGATTGCACGGCGGGAAGTGCATAGAGTTTTGATTGATACGGGTGGTCTGAAGCTGACCTAATTTCCTACGAAGTGTATCAAAAATTGAAGGTGGATCGGGACTTGATGAAACCTTCATCCACACATCTATATGGCTTTGCGGGGTCATCTGCGGTGGCGCAAGGATCGGTCCGATTGGATTTATCCATTGGAAGTTTTCCTAAGGAAACAAGCTGTCCGAATCAATTTTTTGGTGGTTCGAGAACTACCAGCCTATAATATGATTCTCGGGCGACCATCTTTATCCAAGATAGGTGCTATTGTTTCAACAAAACACACGAAGATAAAATTCCCGACCGATATGGGAATTGGTCAAGTGTCCTCGACCAGAAGATCTCTCGGCAGTGTTATGTTGCCTATTTAAAAGACAAGGAGGGCCCGAGGAAGGTAACTGCCCTCCCCATAGAAGTTTGAGATGATCGGGAAGAGACAGAGATGCAAAGACCCGAACCAGTGGAGAAGCTGGAGCAAATTCAGGCGTGTGTACCGAGGATAAGAAAAAGATTACTTATATCGGGTGCGAACAGTTGGAAGAGTTTAAAGATGAGTTGAAGTTATTTCTTCAACGAATAAAGATGTATTCGCATGGTCTGCTGAGGACATGCCCGGAATCGATCGGGCCATTGCGAGCATAAACTCGGATAGACCCTAAGGCGAAACCGGTGATACGAAAAAGAAGAAATTTCTCCATTGAAAAGTATGAAGCTGTTCGAAGCGAAGTTGAAAAACTTAAGAATTCTGGTTTCATAGAACCAATTGAGTGCCCAACTTGGTTGGCCAACGTGGTGATGGTGAAAAAGGCGAATGGGAAGTGGAGGATGTGTCTGGACTACAGAGATCTAAACAAAGCTTGCCCAAAAGATTGCTACCCGTTGCCTCGGATTGACCTCTTGATAGATGCGACTGCAGGATATGAAACTTTAAGTTTCATGGATGCCTACTCAGGGTATAATCAAATCCTTATGAATAAGGAGGATGAGAAGTATACGTCTTTCATGACTGATCGTGAGAGCTATTATTACAAGGTCATGCCTTTTGGCTCGAAGAATGCGGGAGCAACATATCAGAGGGCCGTCAACAAGATTTTCAAAGAGTTGATAGGAAAGAATGTTGAAGCTTATGTTGACGACATGCTAGTGAAAAGCTTTACAAAAGCAAATCATATTGCAGATTTGACTGAGGTTTTCTCAGTATAAGGAGACATCAAATGAAGCTAAACCCAAAAAAATGTGCCTTTGGAGTCTCCTCGAGCAAATTTTTGGGCTTCATGGTATCACAGAGGGGAATTGAGGCTAATCCTGCCAAATACAAGCTCTGATTGATATGAAGGCTCCCAAAACCGTTCGGGATGTACAGTGTTTGACAGGGAGAGTTGCTGCTTTAAATCGATTTATCTCCAAGTCTGGAGAGAAATGTTTGCCTTTCTTCAAGGCACTTAAAGACCTGAAGGGAAGTAAGGAAGCAAAGTGGACTGAAGAGTGCCAGAAAGCTTTCGAGGAATTAAAAGAACAAAAGGCTTCCAGATTAGGTTCTAAACTACTCTAAAATTACCTAGAAAATTCTGAAATAATAATAGAACATGATCTATCATAGTATACACATCAATAAAAACAAAAGGAACAAAACTAACAATTCCTATATTAGGTCTTCTTCGAAATTGATTTGGAAGATTCACAGATAAGCCAGAGTGAATGGGGATTCATTCTAGAGTAAAGTGGATAGAAGAATTACTCTTCATCCTTTTATCTTTGTAGTAGTAGGAATAGTTCTTCTCTTTCTTTAGCCATAGTTTAGGATGGTACAGGCTTTCCATTAAAAGGAACACCACAAGTTTAGTTGTGTTCTCCTAAAAGGCATCAAAGTCTTCAATACACCGAGATAGATAGGACTCACACAACCTAAATTTTAGATTTCCCCTGGTCAGTTATAGACCTTGGCAAGCAAGCACAAATCCAAGAAGAAATCGGCCCAACAACAACCATTGGTCTAAGATTGGCATGTGTTAGGAAATACTTAGCCATGTAGAAGGTCATCTACTTGTCATGCTACTTACAATCACGATACATTTCCTCAAGCCACACTACTCCCATTAGTCTAATATCCTTCCCAATCTAAGAACATTAATCCTCATGGCTCCTAACCATGTGTTGGATAAACACACTGCAACCCTATGGTCATCTGCATACAATACAATGATGGCTCTCCGTGTCCCCTTACGGCTCATAACCATCTGTTGGGCGCCCAATGAGTGCAATCCCATACTATATGTAACCCTACCATGAATGATATGCTGATAATAATATGTCTCCTCACATCCTCAACTCGTGTTGCAAGACCACCAGTCCCCTACCGCTATCATGGGTCATGCGTCTTCAATACTTTTGTCGAAAGGGTAGTAACATGTAAAGGATCCCTAACTATGCATCTAGTCTATGTACAAGCACACGGACATCTTCATGACATGCAGGAGGAACCAAGGGCAATGGCCTAAATCATAACCACTGATATATTTATAAATATGGATGCATTATGTCAACTCTCAGCCCAACATGCTTTCAGTAATATAGTAAGGAATGAATTAAATAAACAACATGATAATCATGTTCCAATGATACGTCCAATGCATGCATGTCCTAAGCAAAATATACAATCACCAATGTACATCATAGGCATGTAATGGAAAGCATATCAAAAGCATGAGTTGTATGTCGTAATATTCGTAATGTTTCCTCACCTGAATGATCGTCCAAAACCTTCAAAAGCTATTCAAACTTCATAATTGAATAGAACAACAATTCACTAAAACTCTTTGAATCATGTTGCTATATTTAGATTTAGGTTTAGGATTCATTCCGGCCAATCAAGTACAAAACCACCAAAAAGCAACCCCCTACCAACCTCCTATCGTGACCCATATTCGAAATTCATGATGTCGAACCATGAACCTTAGGATGTTCTTGGCTATTCTTAGGCATGGTTTTCAACTCTAATGTACATCCACACACCCACAAACAACAAGAAAAACAACCTAGATCTAAAGATCTAATCAATCTACAAGAAGATGATCTTATTGTGAAAGTTCTACAGTTGGGAAAGATGTAGATCTCATCTCTCGTGCTAGTTCTTATTAGATTGGATGGAAAACAAAGGTTCTCCTATCAAATCTAACTTCCCACAATAGATTCATTAAAATCAATCCCTTCAAAATTGACAATGAACAAAAAAGAATTGAAGCGATTGATATTCTTACCTCCAAGATTGAAGATCACACAAAGATCTAAGATTTCCACTGCAAACTGGAAACACTGCTTCATTTCTCTCTAAAACACTCCCTCTGAATCATTGAAGAACCCTTGGCCATCTAACAACAGAATAATCCCAAAAAAATTAAGGTTTAAAGCTAATAAAGAAAGGTTAAAGCTCATAAAAACCCCGAGTTTCCCATACTATCCTGACCAACTAGGTACCGATGGTGGTCAATCGCCACCAACCGATTGCCCCAATCACAAACTTGCGACAAGGTGGCCAATTGGTCTAGGGGGTCCCAACCATGAGTTCAAGCTACTAGTGAGGTCTAAGTCTCATACCTTGACTTGGGCATCATTCAACTTCAACTCTCGGAAGCTAGTAATCCACCTTCCCAATCCGTTTTAGTTCGAGTCCAATCTTCTTTCAAATTCCAACACAGCAGTAGAACCTTGATCTCCACCATCCAAGATTCATATGCCAATCCAATGGTCTCTAACTGGATGGTCTACAACTTCCCTCTACTAGCTCTATGGGTCAGGGTTTCAAGATAGGATCCTTAGGAATATCACAAAACTCCCTTGTCCAAGAAACCATATTGTGATACGATTGTGAGTACAAACAAGGAATGCTCCAGACACATCCAATGGATAAAATAATTGGCTATGCATTGGTACATTTCTTTGAGCATTGGGTAAGGAGGACTGCATCTAGCCTTAAACGCACTTCGATTATAAAGGTATCAATGGGGCTGGATGTGTTGGGTCTACCTAAACCCTAATCCTACCTATCCTTATCAAGGCCTAAGAATCCACTATTAAAGCTTTGGGTAAATATCACTTACCTCCCCTCTTAGCTGGACAAATAGCACTTACACCCCCTCTTAGTTGGATAATATCACTTACCTCCCCTCTTACATAGCAAATATATCAAACACCTCCCCTTTGTTAACTTTCTCGGTTAAATTTAACTTTAAACGTTAAATATTTTTCTAAAACCCCAAATTACCCTTTGCTGAAAATATTTTTTTAATTTAAACCCTAAATTATCATAATCATCTTAGCAGCTAAAATACTAAATTATCCTCAATTAAAATAATTGTAAAAAACAAAAAAAAATACCATACTTAAAACCCAAATTATCTCTAATTATTAAAACCCCAACATACCCTCTCTTTTTTTTTTATCAAACAACTAAAACATGTACTGCTTGATATCAAAATGCAATTTCAATTGAGAAAATGAAGCGTCGATTCTCTCTCTTTTTTCTTTTCTTTTTTAACGTTTAAATTAAAGATTTGAAGTTAATTAAGGGTGTTTTGGGCCAAGATGTCTCAATTTAAATTGCATTTGATATCAAGTAGTACGAGTTTTTTTTAATTGTTTGATAAAATTTAAAATAAAATAAAATAAAGTATATGTTGGGCTTTTAATAATTAAAGATAAGTTGGGTTTTAAGTATGATATTTTGGTTTTTAACAATTATTTTAATTGAGGATAATTTAGTATTTAGATGTTAAGAGTTTACGGTAATTTAGGGTTTAAATAAAAAAATATTTTCACCCAAGGATAATTTGGGGTTTTAGAAAAAATATTTAACAGTAAAAGTTAAATTTAACCAAGAAAGTTAACAGAGGGGAGGTGTTTGATATATTTGCTAAGTAAGAGAGGAGGTAAATGACATTATCCAACTAAGAGGGGTCTAAGTGCTATTTGTTCAGCTAAGAGGGGTGGTAAGTGATATTTACCCTAAAGTGTTTGAAAGCCTAATTGCATTGATCTACTTTGATAACCAATATATGTTTATCGCTTCTTAATCAAGATTGTTAATTAAACACAAAGAGATTTTTTTCGTTATAACTTAACATAGAGACATTCGTTTTTTTATTCAATAGCAATGAGTTTGGGTATGTTTAAGTCATGGATTGTGGATTTCAAGAAGTTAGAGTTTGGACTCCCTCAAGACCAGGGGTGAACCCGCCTAATATTTAAATTACATGTAACAGCTACCCCCCGAGGCGTAGTAAAGGTGTGCACAAGCTGGCCCAAGCAAACCTCAGTCCCCAAAAAAATAAATAAAAAATAAACACAACGTAAACATAAAACTAACTTGGGTATCATCATATGACAGGGACTAACATGGTATACATTCTCATCTAAGACAAGAATCATTAGATATACTCAGATAATTCCATGAATTTTTTCAAAACTCGCATTTTCTTTTCTTTTCTTTTTTTTCTTTCCTTCTTTCTTTCTTTTCTTTTCTTCTTTTTTTCTTTTCTTTTCTTTTTTTTTTCTTTTTTTTTTTTTTTTTTTTTTTTTTTTTTTGTTATTGAACTCGTAATACCTCACTTTAGGTCTACAGGGTAATTTCATTCTCATTTTTGGCTTTTAAAAACAAATCAATAGTTATGGAATAGAAAAAATAAGTATGCCATGTCAAAATGAAAATTTGTAACCCCGACCTTAGAAGTAAATACCAAGTTATCCTCTTTTTCTTTCTTCTCCAATTAATTGATCTTGCATTCGTATCTCTGGGAACTTGCAAGCACGGTACTCATTCCTCTACTATTTCTTCCGCTTCATTATATTTGGGAAATTTTCTTGGATGAGAAGGACCTAGAGAAGGCAATGGCATCCATAGAAAGACAAAAAGATGGGATAAGATGTCGAGATACAAGAATAGATCTGGAGGCTTTTTTAATGAAATAAGAAAGGAAAAATATGGTTTTCTAAAAAGAGTATCATTTTATTATTATACCCTCCATATGAATTGGGCTGTAAGTGATCTTGCACAAAAACTAATAGAATGAGTTTTGGGTCCATAGTCTATTATAGACCAAAGTGTCTATCATCTATTGTTAAGTTTTTTTTTTTTTTTTTTTTTTTTCTCATCCTTTTAAAATCAAAGTAAGATTCATAAAACGGAGAAAGATAGAAAAGATGAAAAATTGTGGACAATTGAGGATGAATATTTTTAGGTATGAAAATCAGAAAGAAAAATATATAAAAACCTTGTGTATAGCAATCATACTTTATGTGTATAATACATCATACTTTATGTGTATAATACATGTTAATATGACTGATTTCAATAAGTACGCAAACAAAAATATGGGAGAGGAGGGGATTTTGTCTCTTTAAAAATCAATAGTAAATTGATCTTTTCAATTAATTCTAATTTTTATGCCTATTAAAAAACAACCTTGAATACCAAAACAATAGACAAAAACCTTATTTGAGACTTTTTTCATTCTTTTCGATCCCTACATCTAAGACAAACAAGAAAAATATATAAAAACATTTATCACATAAACTTATCAAAACCAAAAACATTTTTTAAAACGAAGGGGAAAAAAATCTGTCACATAATGACAAAACCCTTCAAATTCACAAAATATTATATTTATTAATTGAAAAAAAATAGATCTAACTATCATATCATACTATCATATCATACTACTGTATAAAAGGAAAACCTCCAACACTTATGGCACGTATTTTCTTAGACCAAAATACCCTTCCTAAATAGACATGAACCTTCTCAAGAAACCCGTAATCAACCGACCACACCCCTTAACAACGGTTGAAAATTGAGCCCCTACACACCCGTCCGTAGAAAAAAGAAAAGAAACCTCCAACACTTATGGCACGTATTTTCTTAGACCAAAATACCCTTCCTAAATAGACATGAACCTTCTCATGAAACCCATAATCAACCGACCGCACCCCTTAACAATGGTTGAAAATTGAGCCCCTACACACCCGTCCGTAGAAAAAAGAAAAGAGAACAACCCAAGAATGCAAAGCGACCCATCACATACCCTCACTCAAATTAAAAATAAAAAGAAAACCGACCGTTTAGTTTCCCAGTGGAATTGCGACCTTGCCTCTGTCCAAACAGATGTAACTCTTTGCCGAAGGTTTTTACAGTATATAAGGCCGCTTGCTCTGTTATATCCCCTGCTTCTAAGATGAGAAAAGACAGTCGATCTCGAAAGAATAGGAGCAATCGGGTTTTTGCAGTCTCAAACGTGGAGACAAATAGCTTCAATGGTGAAAGTATCGAATCCGCTAAAAAACCCTCATTGGATTCCGTAAATGGTCATTCCCGTTTAGCTTCTGGTCATTCTTTGAGAAATGGGGATCTGGACCAATCTTTTAAGTTTCTGGAGAGCATGGTATGTCAAGGTGACATCCCAGATATAATTCCCTGCACAAGCATGATTCCGGGACTCTGTAAGTTGGGTAAGACTAAGAAGGTGGCTAGGGTTCTAGAGTGTTGGGGTTAATCTGGTAATTTGTACCTGTTTAGTGATGAACCGAACCGGTTTTGGTTCTTATGGTTCATGCCTTATTATATTAGGGGCTGGGGTTGGCTCGCACGATGTAAGCAATTCATTTTTCTCATTTTTGGGTTACTTCTCTGCTACGGGTTCTTGAAGCTTCTTGAGGTCTTCCATGGCATTCGTCTTCGGTCACCTGTATCTCTGGTTCTAGTTGGTTCTTGGTGAAGATAAGAGAGGGCTTCTGATCGGAAGAGTGAGGCGAACACTCGATGGTCTTTTGAAGATCGGAGGTTGCATATACCAGGTGTTTCATATTCCTTGCTTTCTTCTTCTAGGTCTCAGAATCTCCCAAATCATATAGTGGATTGGATTCATACCTGAATCCCGGAGAGTAGGCTATGCCGAACTCCGTCATCAAACTCATGTGTTTCTTCTTCTTCTTGCTTCCAATTTCTTGTTAAATCACACGATCGGTTGGCTTGACTATGTTAGGGTTTATAGGTTGCTTATTTCATTTGATTCAATAGATAATTAATATGAGTTAATCACCTAATGCTAACGAGATTGAGACCGGGTACATCAAATTGGCATCGTAGCGAGGTTACCACCTTCTTTAGCCGAGGCCGCGGTGTTTGGTTCATTTTTCTTGTGATTGATAATTAGATGGATTAGGGCTTTGTTTAGTTCCTATATCTAATTCGATTCTATGATCTCATATTGCAATAGGTTAAATTATTGAATCATTTTTTTTCCTGATTATATAATCTGTATATGCTTCTGCTTCTGCTGATTATAATTTGGATGATTCTACTGCTGGTTATATAATCTGGTTTTTATATAATTTCAGCAAGTGTTAACCTGTTAGATTGATAGCCTATGTTTTTGGTTAATATAGATTGATTTATTGCTTCTGCTTACCATTCGTCTCTGATAATTTTTTGGTTCATTTCCAATGTTAATCTATATGAGGATTGGTGATTCTGATTAGATTAATTTGCTGAATTAATCTCATATGAATATAGGTTGATTACTGTCATATGTTGGTCATATATACTACTGCTGCTCCTATATGTTACCAGTAGGTATTCGGTTCTAATTTTTATGACCTGTTTTGACTTTGTAATTGTGATAATCTATGTATGAGATTTATTCTGTTTTTTTATTAACTGTTAATTGATCACTGGTTATATAATTTCTGCTAGAATTTTATACAAGACTAGAGGATGATCTCAATTGATAACTTAGGCACTTTATTTGGTTTATTTTGGCCTATTGAGTTAATAAATGTTTGATTAAATACTGCTGACACATGTATATGAGTAGATAATAAAATTGTGATTGATTAATTCTGTTTATTATATTTTTCAGAATTGTTTATATCAGTATTGTGATTTAATTCCAATATATACTGATTGTGTGTGATTTATCCGCTTCAAAGTGGAGTTAAGTAAGGGATTTGGTCTACCGGGGAGGGCACTCCTCCCGAGTGTGGTTAGTGTAGTTACCACGGGCTCTAGTAGAGCTGTAGGTCTAGGGGGAACCCTAGTTACCTAAGTTTGGATACTCCTATGGGGGCTTCCAGGGTAGACATTGAGAAGTTTGATGGGACAGGGGACTTTGGGATTTGGAAGAGGAAGGTTCGAGCTTTAATGGCTCAAGGAGCTCCTAAGATCAATAGATGACCCGGATGCTTTCTTTGAAAGTATTGATCCGGTCTTGAGGCTGAAGTGATGGAGAATGCAATTGGTTGCATGCTCGGAACATCACGATGGGGTTATCGGGTGTCTTGATGATGATGACAACACTCCTATTAAAGTTTGGAATAAGCTTGAGCAGATCTATCGAAAAAGAATCTAGGTAACAAAATTTATTTGAAGGAGAGGTTGTATGGGTTTAAGATGGACCCTACAATCAGCCTTGACAAGAACCTAGATATATTTAAGAAGCGATTCAAGACTTAGCTAATACGGGGGAGAAAACTAAATTGGAAAATCGGGACTTGTCTATTATCCTATTGAATTCACTTCATAATGATTATCTTGTTGTTAAGAACTCAATTAAGTATGCATGTCAAAACATTTCCCTAGAACAACTGATTGATGCCTTAAAGAATAGGGAGTCTGAACTATTGGCTTCTGGTATGACTAAGGGCAGTGGGGAGAATCTGTTTGTTAAGGGTAAAGGCTCTTACAAACAAAGGAGACCCAAAGGGAAGGGAAAAGTATTTGAAAGTCATGAGAATAACAATAAGAATAATAATGGGAACAACAAGTCTGATGCAAACCTCAAGAGATGCTTCTTTTGCAAGAAAGTAGGACACTTTAAGAAAGATTGTTTTGCATATAAGAGAAAACGCAAGAAAATGAGACAACTAATAATAATGTGCCTAATTCTGGTGAAATAAACATGTTTGAGGTCCTTTGATGACCTAGGTGCTTTCGTGTTAGCATAAACCTTGTTTTAAGACCTGGTTGTTTGGGTTTCCATTGGGTGCACACTTTGGTTTATCCTATTTTGTTCCTTTGTTAAAAGGAGGTGGTCTATTTATTTTTAAGGTGATATGCTTGTGTAAGGAAGTTGTTTATTTTTCATAAATCTGAGACAACATGTTTTATGCCTGTTTTTCCTATTGGTTAAGATATACCTTGTTGTGTGAGAATTCTTGACCAATTATGATAGTGATGGCATGTTATGTATTTGTTGTTGTTTTGTACTCTCATGGATGCTTTTATTGGCATTGGTATATTTGTCGATTGTTTTTTTGTAATGCTAGAGTGGTAATAGGTGGTGTTGAGACTGTTTATTACAGTTGGTTACACATGAGGATTCCTATTTCACTTGGTATAGCATTAGAAGTATCCCCGGTGTTTGGAGAGGTATAGTCTCCATGTGTAGCATGAGTGCTAGTTTTTGACACGGTGTTGTCAAGTGTTTGGAGAGGTTGGTCTCCGGGGGGAGATGTTTGTTCTCCGGGTCAGCATTGGTGCTGGTCTTGACATAGGTGTTGTCAAGAGGGTGTGTCCTCACAGGTTGGGGTTCACATGAGATTCAGGGGATATGGTTTGTCAGCTTGTATGATTTTGATTTGGGAGTAGTTATTGTCAGATTTATTGAGTTGTCTGGTAAGATGATTTGCACAGTTTTATTGGTTAGATTATGTCTTGTTTGCGCTTAGATTTTTTGTGGTCATTGAGTCTGGTCTAGTTGGTCAGAGTTGTCAAGTCTTATTGAGTTTACTTCTTTTATCTCTGGTTTGGTTTCTACTCTAGGTGACCTAGATGTGTCTAGTTGTGACTTGTACCCGTCATGTGTTGTGAGTGGGTGAAGAGGTCCTGGTCTGAGTAGTGGTAGTAAGCCAATGATGGATTGAGGAGTGTTATTGCCTATTGGGTTTGTTTAGAATATTTTCATCTTGTTGGTTAAATGTAAGGCTATTAGAATGTTTGCTATCCTGAGTTACTCTCTTCATTATTTTAATGGGTAATTGGATACTTGTTGTCTTTCTTTACTTTAGTGTGGAAGAAAGAAAGATTTGCAACTTCTTTAGGCATTTTAACAACTAAGTTTGGAAATATGACTTGTTAATGAATTCTGTTGTGATTTCATTTGAATACCCTTGGCATTGATATATAAGACTTGATGGTTGAGTTTTTTGCATTGTATTTGCATTTTAGGTTGACAGCTACCTCTAGTTTCTCATTTCATTTTCTGTATCTTATATCTGCATCTATGTGATTTACATATTGATTGCATGATTGTATTCCTTGGGGAAGGTTTTAAAATCAGAATTTTGAAATGAAAATACATGGATTTGTTAGGAATTTCCTAAGTTTTGGAATCTACTGATTGAGGGGGAGAGATTTATGCTTACTTGTTATGTTTTTATATTTGAATTGTTTAAATCTCTTTTCTCTAGTTGGTTAAGTTCTCTTATGTATCATGTGATATGTTTTAGACTTGACTTGGCTTATATTGTAAGCATTTATAGATTTATGGGCTGTATTGGCATTGTCAATTATGTCAGGATCCATGTTGTTCATCTGTTGATGTTGTGAGGTTTTGTTAATTTAGGTTGGTTTTGGATATCACCATGGATTTCTTGAAGTTTATACAAGTCTCTTGTTTAAAGTCTTACTTGTTTTAATTCATACATTTTTTATGCTTGTGTTGGCATGAGTAAGTCTATGTGGTGGGTTATTATCTTTTGTGGAGATTGTATACTTGTTTTCATTTATCTATGGTGTGGTGATGTCCAGGTATGTTTGTGTTTGTTTATCAGGTTTTTTGTATATGTTGCAGTTTTAGGGGAGATGCTGCCCAAATTTTTATAACTCTTATTCTGTTTATCTCAGTTTTGAGATATATGCCTGGTGTGTGCATGTGTGCTCTTCATAGTTGTATGAGTGAGTTATGAGTTATGAGTTATGTTTAGGGTTTTCTCTACCTGGTGCAGTCTGTTGCATGGTATATCTGCATGGAGTCATTAGTGTTGCATGGTTAGTGTGTCTAGGTATTTTGCATATTTTTATTTGCTTTGTACTGTGTTTTTCTTTTGTCTTGTGTGTGCAGGTATACGTGGATGATGACGGTCGCATCCAATTCACTATAGTTAGTTCTTTGGGGAATACAGATTAAGGGGGAGAATGTTGGGGTTAATCTAGTAATTTGTACTGTTTAGTGATGAACCGAACCGGTTTTGGTTCTTATGGTTCATGCCTTATTATATTAGGGGCTGGGGTTGGCTCGCACGATGTAAGCAATTCATTTTTCTCATTTTTGGGTTACTTCTCTGCTACGGGTTCTTGAAGCTTCTTGAGGTCTTCCATGGCATTCGTCTTCGGTCACCTGTATCTCTGGTTCTAGTTGGTTCTTGGTGAAGATAAGAGAGGGCTTCTGATCGCAAGAGTGAGGCGAACACTCGATGGTCTTTTGAAGATCAGAGGTTGCATATACCAGGTGTTTCATATTCCTTGCTTTCTTCTTCTAGGTCTGTAATCTCCCAAATCATATAGTGGATTGGATTCATACCTGAATCCCGGAGAGTAGGCTATGCCGAACTCCGTCATCAAACTCATGTGTTTCTTCTTCTTCTTGCTTCCAATTTCTTGTTAAATCACACGATCGGTTGGCTTGACTAGGTTAGGGTTTATAGGTTGCTTATTTCATTTGATTCAATAGATAATTAATATGAGTTAATCACCTAATGCTAACGAGAATTGAGACCTGGGTACATCATAGAGATTCTTGGAGTTTGAATCGAACAAATAAGTTTGGATTTAATCATGTGGGTTGTATAATGGTAAGGTTTCTCCGGTTCCAATCCAGCGGTACCGAAGCTTCTTATATCTCTTCATATCGCCAGGGGAAGCCTTCCGGTCTCTCTTGCAGTCTCTCTCTCTATCAGCATGGCGTCTCAAAACAGTAGGAGCAAAGGCAGCGATGATGGTACACTAACTAGGGTTTCCAGCACTATTTCTCAATCCCCAGTTGTTTATCATGGAAAGAGAGTGGTCTCCGACACAGCATTCGTGACAAAGAAGCTCTTCAAGAGTACCGGCAAAGCAGCCTAGATTGCAGGAACGACTTTCCTGATTCTGGTGATTCCTCTTATCGTAGAGATGGATAGAGAGCAGCAGTTGAACGACCTTGAAATGCAACAGGCCAGTCTGCTCAGAACCACGCCACTTTCACATCCCTCTCCTCCCAAGTGATGATTTTGATCCTCCCAGGTCAGGGAGGCTTGTTCATCTATTGGGTTTCGTTGCATTATTAAGATATAGTCTAGGGTTTACTATGATTTGTTTTCTGTATTGGGTTGATTAGGTTTTAGGGTTTTAGCTGTATTGTGGTGTATTCAATCTATATAGAAAGCAGATTTTCTAGGGTTTATCTGTTTTTTCTGGTAACATAATGGAATCTTTGACTACTTTTTGGATTCTGGTTTGAATTATTTCACAATACTGCTTTCCTTTCCATGGAATATATGTCTGAGCTAAACGGAAGTAGTAATCCATATCCTTCTTGTTCATAATGACGCATCCAAATTGGTTAAGACCGTCGTTTACTTACCCAGTTTTGAAAGCTGCATAATAAATATATATCCTTCAACACTAAGAGCTGTGGCAAAAGGAAAATTCATACCCTAAATCAAATGCTTGATCCTGCCAGTTCTTCATTAGGATTAGCAGTCTAATTTAATTTAGAGAATGTTATCTTAGGGGAGTTTATTGAATTTACTATATTATATACAACTCCTTATTTGGATAATTCTAGGTATCAGCTACAAAAGCAAGCCCATTTCTTGAGAATGTCGAAAACATTAATCAGTCAAGAGGAGGAATAAGTGGTGAGACATCTCTATCTCTCTGTACTATAAAATACTCATTATTAATGATATGCACGGTTAGTAGAAAGGAACAATTTGTTCATCCCTTTGGCTTGTAATTTTGCGTGTCTACGCTCTCTTACTGCATATTTGTTCGTTGTTGCTGTGATGAATATGGTGCTCCCTTGGTGGAGGGAATAAAAAAGAAAATATGTCTAACCTATTGGACGTGCATGTGGGTTGTTTGTGCACCTCTGAGAATCATGTCGGAGAAGTATAATTTGTCTTGTGGTCAAATATAAGTTGGGCTTTAAAGCTGGAAGCATTCAAATTTAGTAAGTTCTTAGATTGGTAGGGTCTAAATTTCAATATATAACTGCAGTTATATCTATTAAAAATAAGGTTTGACATTGAATTTTGTAACAGAGCTTGAAATGAAGGAATTATAGGATTATAAACAATAAAGGAAGAACTTCAAATTCAGAAAATATACCACCAAAGTATTTGCAATCTAGGTTCTTCTTACTAGGGGCGGACCTTTGTTCATTGGTTGGTGCAGTGTGAGATCAAGGCATTGAAACAACTTCTCAACCCCCTCCCCCAACCAAAAAAAAAAAAGGAAAGAAAGAAAGAAAGAAAAAGCTGCTGGGCAGCTGGGGTAAGGCTGCAATTCCCCCCGCCCTCCACTCTACTTGTGCAAGAGCCTTCAGCACTGGGTTCACTGTTGTCTAAGATCTCAATATGCTACACTATTTATAAAAATAAGTGGATTAATTAGTATGTTTTCCAAAATGCAACTAAATATTTGAATTTTTTTTTAATATCCTTAATGTTATATTAGAAAATCACAAAACACGTGCATTTGCACGTGCGTTTTTACTAGTCTATATAAAAGGAATACTAAAGATAATAGGCAGCTGACTCAAAATACCATTATAGATTGGAGTATCAATATCATGAAAATAAAGTGAACATGAAGAGGTCGTGGGTTCGATTCTCACTGAGGCATATTAATATCCCATCCCCCGGCTTAATAAAACCCCTTTGAACCAAAAAAAAAAAAAAGTGAACACATGGACAGCTTATCTTTTATTCCAACTTATATATATATATATATATATTATATATCTATATAGTATATATATATATATGATATATCTATATATCATATATAAATAAAGATGCATGTTATAAAAGAAAGAAAGTCATCTCTTTCAAGTCCAATTTCTCACTCACATTGCTCAATCGGTTAGGTTTTGCTCTTCCATTGCAATAAAACTTGTTGCTTTAGGAAATAACATCAGCAAAGCAAAATGTGTTTAGAAGACATATGGGTGCCTATTCTATGCTATTTGGGGGTTAAATTTGATTTTCTTATCTGAATCCATTCTAATTTATCTTGATGTTCTGAAAAAAGTGTTTATGATATAGAATTAAAATCCAAGACACTATATGAATAGTTTATGAAAAAATAAGTTACTTACTGACAAATGCGTCCATTGATGATGAGAAAATTGCGGGTTTTGAGAATCATCACTTGTTAGAGAAGAAAAAATAGTAAGAGAAAAATAAATAAATAAAACGGGAATGAGTTTGTATTTTGGTTTCTATTTTCTATTCTTGAACTTAAAAAAAAAAATTAAAAAAAAAATCAATTAGTATGCCATTAATACACCAATTAAAATGGTAATTAATAAGTGACTACGGCTATGTTTAGACATCGGATATGGCATTAAGTGTATGCTCAAGAAAATGTCATTTGTCCAATTATACGTTTGGATACGTGTATTAATACAACAATCAATACACATATTTACTAACTATGGTCCCACTAACCCTAAATTTCAAACTATATTTTCATAAATCTCAAGTTGCCTAATTAGTAATCCTGTATTATTTTCCTTACATATCTAAATGTATTAGGTTTAATCAGGACCTTAAATATATGTAAATCAACCATGGCCTTAAATATTAGGGTTAAATATCTAAAAATATCAGGGTTTAATCGAGCCTTAAATATCTAAATATATTTTCAAAAATCTCACATTCCTTAATTTATAAAGGTTAATTAGGCTGGGCAGCCCAGGTTAGGCCGGGCTATGTCAGGGTCGGGTTAGGGTTGGGGATTTTTATAACCTGACAAAATTGAGTAGGCTTAGGTTTCAATTTCAATCTCTAGAATAGGGTTAGGGTCCAAGGCTGACCCACCTAACCCGGCTTCTTTGTTTGTTTGTCTTCTTCTTTCTTTTTTTTTCTTTTTTTTTTTTTTTTTTTTTAAAATTTTTTTTATTTATAATATTCCTCTCAGTGTTAGAGGTGCTTTTATATATTGGGGCTGGGGCTATTAAATATGCCATCCGCAAAGGTCGAACCCCCCACATGGAGATATAGATCATACCACCCGATCAACCCTGCATTGGCCCTAGCCCGGCCTATTGACACTGCTAAATCTCCTCTCCATTATACAACCATTAATTTGCAGCACTATGCCTTCAACATGGTTTAGTTATCGTTCCATTTCTATTGTAAAGAATCATCTACCAAAAATAAAAAGGAATCTATTCTAAAGAAACTCTTTTAATTTTTTAAGAAAGACACTCTTTTAATTAAGTTCAGATGCTATTGGAATTTTAGGAAACATATCTAATTAACTGAACAAATTAATTCGGTTAACATTTATTTCCACCACAACTTCCTATTTCAAATTCAGCAATAAGGAGCAATTTCATACCTTCTGTTCTTATGCGTCATTTATTCTTTGGCATCTTTGGTTGGCTCAATGTCATTTGGTACATGCTCATGGAAATATGTCTCTTTTAGTGCTTATTACTAATCTCAAGAGAGCATTCTCAAAATTTCAGCAGCATACATTTTCATCATCTTCCATTCGGCGGGGAGCGAATTCTCATTTGCAAGCCCATGAGGCCTCTCAAGCTAATTTGCATCTATCACCTACTATGTTGTCCAATTCTTTCCCTCTTGTAGGGGATCAAGATTTTTTGTTGTTTTGTGATGCAAATTTAACTCGGGATGGTAATACAGGAGGCATTGGTTATGTTCTAATCTCTCCAACAAAAAGGAGGTCCTTATGGCAGTTTCTTTACCTCTACATTTCCACCATGTGATCTCTAGTGAAGCACTTGCAATACGTCAAGCCTTGAAGGATGTTATTGATCTAGGTTACTGTCATCTCTGTGTCTTTACTGATAACCAATCTGTGGCTTCTTTTTTAATTAGAGTGGAAATATTCCTATTGAGGTTGTGGGTATTTTGGAGGATTCATTACTTCTATCCTCCACTTGTGTTTCTTGTAATTTTTTTCATGTTTGTCGGGATGCCAATGGTTTGGCATATTCCCTAGCTAGGAAGGCTCTGTCTATTCCGAGTAAGACAGTTTGGCCGTTATCCAATCCTTGGTTGAGTAGTGTTTTGCCAACTGGGTGCTTTTCTCTGTAGTTGTTCCAAAAAGAATTAGAGAATAAATGTGTAGTTAAATCTTTGGCATGAACATCTCCATCCAATATAAATAGGAAACCATTCATGGAGGTTCTCTCATTGAGAAAACCAGATCAATAGAACGCAAACCAAGCTATCTCTGCATATAACAGCATTAATGGACGTAAGAACAGTTACAGTTTCTCTGCTTCTTCTTCTCTTAATTGCCCAAGTTTACAGTACTAGTGATGCTAAAAGTCCTTCAGGTAACACAATCTCACTTGTACAAAAATTAATAATAAATTATGTCTTGTTTTATTAAATTTTTAGCTCCTTGATCATTCATGTTTGTGTTAATTTTGAATCAGCAGCAGGAGGATTATTTGTACCGGTTGAAATGATGCAAGAGAGAGGAAGGCAGTTGGCTTCACCACCATTTCGACTGTGTGCCCCATGCAAGAGACCAGGTCGTTGCGGCACCACCGGGAATTGTTGCTATGGCATTAATTGCCATCTCCCTGGCAAGCCCTTTGGCACTTGTGCCCTTCAACCCGTAGCTTGCAACTGTAACTCATGCAAGTGAAGCAACTAGGCTCTCTTTGGCATAATTTATGTTTATTATCTACAGTTTTTTACATGAGCCCCCTCCATTTTCATGGGAAACAAACCGCAACCCCTCTAAAATTAAAACCTTGCAATTACCCCCTCCCTCCAGCATTAACCCCATTACTTAAGATTGTTAACTAATCTTAATATGACCATATTACCCTCAAATATGGTAACGTTTGAATTTTTTATTTTCAAGAGTTTTTTACATGAGCCCCCTCCATTTTCATGGGAAACAAGGCGCACCCCCTCTAAAATAAAAAACCTTACAAATACCCCCTCCACCGGAAGAACATTTGACGAGAAGCATTGCGTACCTCACTTGCATTTTTTTTTTCTTCTTCTTCTACAACGTTTCTTCTCCTCAAGATGAGGTACACACTGCTTCTCCTCAAATGTTCCTCCGGTGGTGATCGTGGGCGTTGATTGGTACTAGTGATGATAGAACGAGGCATCGTGAGTAACTGTGATGAGTGAATTGGTATGACTTTGAAAATAAAAAGTTCAAACATTACCATATTGAGGGTAATATGGTCATATTAAAATTATTTAACAGTCCTAAGTAACAGGGTTAACGGTGGAGGGGGTATTTGCAAATTTTTTTTATTTTAGAGGGGGTGTGCCTTGTTTCCCATGAAAATGGAGGGGGCTCATGTAAAAAGCTCTTGAAAATGAAGTTCAAACGTTACCATATTTGAGGGTAATATGGTCATATTAAGATTATTTAACAGTCCTAAGTAATGGAGTTAACGGTGGAGGGGGTATTTGCAAGGTTTTTATTTTAGAGGAGGTGCGGTTTGTTTCTTATAAAAATGGAGGGGGCTCATGTAAAAAACTCTATTATCTATCTACTTATGAATAATCAATTATGATAATAAGTTACAAGCGATAAACAAATTTCGTTTGATTATTAGTATACATAATACAATATATACAATAAATAGGTTCAGTATCATTGAGGGAATAATATATTATGTATCATTCGTTTAGGATTTGGTTGGTTGAAACAAGGATTTCTTTTTTTGGGAACTTTAATATTTTACTCCTACTTAAGTGGTAAAAAAATCATAAACATCACTTGATCTATTCATGAATTTATGTTTAAATCGATTAATTTTAATGAGAAATAGGTATCATAAATCATACCAAATACATGGTTTTATGTTCATAGACCAAATAATCATAAATTTAAATATTACCAAAGAAAGCCGCTTTCACATTTCAATATAGTCCTCTCCTCTCCTCTCCATGGAGATATGCTAATCTTGCATCACAAGCCCGCTGTCTTTGCTTCGTTTTTTAACAATAAAGTGAAAATTATATTAACTTGATAAACAAGTACGTTGGTCTCATAGGTGCACATTCCTTCAACATCTATTCGTAGAGATATGCATCGCTTGTAAGTTTCAATTAATAAACCATTTCACCAAAAAAACATATATTTTAAACCGTTCAAAACCTACATTAGGAGTTTTGCTAATAATTCTAAGCATTTCCGTAATTAAATGTAATGGCTATGTCTTAGTGCGAGGATTGGGTAGAAGATTAAGGACTTCTTGTGCATTACACCAAATTTCCTTTGCATAGACTCGCGGAAGGAGGACGTGATTTAAACCCGATTGAAGAACTTGAGACTTTCAAAAAAACATGTGAAAGTTATAGCATCTCGTAGTAATGATCTAAAAAGACCATAAATCCATCCTATTAGGTTCAGCCGTTTTAGCAGAAAACATAAAAAAGACTGAAAAATATTAAACTTGTGCCACATTCCCGCCTTCCCAGCAAGCCTACGGCACATGTGCCATCACTCCCATATCTTGCAATTGTAACTCGCGCGCACTGTAGCAACTTCTCTTCTCTCCATACTCCAAAGTCATAAAACTCACATTACTGTTTAATTTATGTTGAAAGGTTTAAAACTTAAGCTCTCTTTGGTATGATTTCCATGGTATGGAGAAAGATTCTCTTTTTACCCACATTCTACCTCAATTCTTTTGGACAACTACAAAAAAAAAAATTATTTCAAGATATAGTAGAGCTACTTTCTCTAAAACAAATTAACACAAACCCAGACCAATAGGATCCACCGATCAAACTCATAAAACTAACACAACCATATCAATGCCTTACACACTATTGAATGAAAACTTCCAGCATTATAAACAACCGAAATCCATGGAAATATTCAGATTCTAAAAAAGACCCAAGGCTACCGTTTTAAGAAGGCTGCCCTGTTTTAAATACGTACCAAACTTCACATCAAGATATTCAGATCAATTTCACCAAACTCATTGTTTTGCTTGCATTACATTTTTTGAAGGAGAATCATAAGAACAAAAAAGAGGATTCATTTGGGAAGAAGACAGCTCTCCACCAGAAAATCTTTTTCTTGAAAAGCTTATTAAAAGAAAGTAAAGTAAGACATTGATTTTAAATTTAATCGTCAAAGGCTTTCAAATTAGGCAATAAATAAATCAATGTTTTAAACACTCCAAAATAGAAGATGAGAGAGTGTAAGACACAGTGAAATTGAGAGACAAAAATTATCATGGAAAAAAAGTTGAAAGTAGGAGAGAGAGTCCCTACAAGGAAGATAAAAAAAAAAATAAGTTTTCAAGGAGATCAAAGGGTTCCTATCCAAAAGTTTAACAGAAGACGAAGAAGAAAAAGATGAGGAATGACTGAGCACCATGGTGAAAGATAGAAGTAAATCTTATAACACTTTATACATTTACAATTTTGTCCTCAAGAATTTTGTGGGTTTTTAACATTGCATGAGAAGAAATGAAAACGAAAAGCATAAAACAAATAAAAAAAAACAGCCCTCTATTGATGATTACTTTTATATTTTTCAGTTTTTTTTGTTGAAAATATAATGTATCAAGGGAAGTTGTATAAGACAAATAAGGTGAATAATAAGTTGGAGAACTTATCTGTTTCGAAACATGAACAACTTCCTTGTCAAAAGCATAGTTACACACATCCATCTAGCGATACACAAACAAAAATTGGTGGAGTAGAGACGCGTCGGTGCTGGCCAGCACTTTTTTTAAAATATTTGAACGCCCTGATAGTGCTGCACATTGGTTCTGAGTGGGTACTATCCCCAAAAATCATCAACCCTCCATAACAGACGATACACTCCGTAATTAATGGATTAAGGGATCCAAAAATTACATTCACCAACCTGTTTTGACAATACAATTTAAAGGAAAAAAAAAAAAAAAAAAAAAAAAAAAAAAAAGCTTTTCAAACATAATGAGTGCAAAAAACAACCCCTCCCACCTTTATATAGGAGAGTAATAGGTAGATAGGCACTGCCATAGATTGTCTCCAAAAACACATCTCTTCCCTTAAGGCGTGGTTGTTAGCCCCCAAACTAGCCTCCCAAAAAGACACTTGTTTGCTACTTAGGTGTCTATTTGGAAAAGACCCAACCATTTAACAAAATGAAAATTTTGAATTTTTCAAATAAAACCCTGAAATTACAACAATCCGCCACAAAATTCAAAAGGTTTTAGAAGAAAAAAAAACCACTAAACCGGTGAACATATTACTCACAATAGGACACGTTGTTATTGGTGTCTTTCGAACTTGAATCTACACTAGGTCTAATGAACCTCATTATAGAGAATGAGTGAAATCCGGCTTGTTGAACCTTTCCTAAGTGTGTAGTTGGCAAGCTCATCAGCCATATCCTATCGGTCCATTTTACGAGATTAACCCTTTTATATAAAACTTTTCTTTTGGACTTTTTTCCTCTATAGGTGAATAGACCCTATTCCAGATCTCAATCTCATGGATGTTTAGAAATTCATCTCTACAATTCTCATTGGAAAGTGACCTTACTTCCTACATCTACTTAGGTCAGCTAATGTGCACCACAATTAACACACCCCCACATTTTGTAGGTTTCGGCTAATTAAGAACCAATTGCTTAACCACTTTCATTGTGATGGTTCTACTTTACCCTAATATTAGAATGAACTTTAGTAGTACATTCAAGTCATTCAGTGATTTTGTTGTTTATCCTTTAAATCTAATTCTGGATTGAAACCTTTTCACATAAGTTAGGAGTCCATCACATGAACTTGGATAGGCTTTCATAGCTCATTCCTCCAAATGACATCACATTAGTTATTTAAGGCTTTACGCAATATCTAGTCAAATATTCCTTGACTCCAGATTAGTAGCACTATTTTGTTAGCCTCACTTGACATATTTATTTAAGACATAATGTCTACTCCATTGAAAGATCTATGCATCTAAGACATAATGTCTTTATGCCTCCACTTTTCATGTCATTTACTTTCATGTAAATACTTTTCTTATTTAGACATCATTATCATCACATATCTTTCATTCTTTCCTTAACCTTGTGTCTTTGGCTTTAGCGATCTTACAAAACAATAAACTAGTTTATTGCTCAGTGGAATTTATATTATCAATTTAAAATGAATTCCGCATCGCAAGTTTAAACATATCGCCTTTAATTCAAGAGGGGGGGGGTTCCCAAAAGCGGAATTTATATTATCAATTTAAAATGAATTCCGCATCGCAAGTTTAAACATATCGCCTTTAATTCAAGAGGGGGGGGGGTTCCCAAAAGCATAAGAAGCATATGGAATTTTCTTTTCAAGTAAAAGTCACTTATCTTACCAAAGTTGTCTTTTGAGAAGAGATTCACCATGTTATATGCATTTTCATAATGACATAAACCCTACAATTTGGGTTTACCACGTTTAAAATTCAATAGCTATACTCTGTTGTTATGTCCTTTGTGGGTAAGTTATAACCGCAACACACACAATACTAATTGAATTTGATAATATGTACTGTAATACATCATCACATGCATGTATTGTACTACATCATTCACAGCCATTAAGCCTGACCAATTTTGCATGGAAATGCTATCTGCCACAATGGCTACACCTTGCCTCTGCTGGCTGTACAGGTGACACAATTGGTAGCTGCAATCTTTATTGCATGTTACTTGAATCACTTCCTAAAACCGTCATTTAGAGCTTTCGAATGGATACATGTAAGGAAAGGTTATTCCAAATTCTTTAGGGTGTTTCTGCTTTATCAACACTGCAGCAAACATCCTCTGAGTTGTTGTTTGTCATCCCAACTAATATAAAGATTCTTCACCAACAGAATCAATTTTTTCACATGGAAGTTCCGATTTTGAGAGCTCATATAACAAAAATACAATCTGCTTCCTCTTGTTTGACGATTCATAAGATATGAAGTTAGCAAATGTACCCACAGTGTCTCTTTCACCATTCTCTTCTTAATAATTATCTTCATCATCTTTTGCTTGTAGAACTGCAAAGGAGAAATTGACTTTGGGAATACAGCCATACTTCAAAACCCTTCCTGGGTGAACTTAAGTTCATTTCTCCACTAGCAATATCATTAGAACTTTTTCTGCGACTCATAACAATGATTATGATCCCAAGAACAAACACTGGAGTTCCATATGGAAGGAAACTATGAACTTAACTGTTTGTACAATCCAAAACAAATGAATCATAAGAAAATAAATAAATATGGACAGTGGCAACTCTCTGAAATTGGTTGTGTATTGATGCAGCATGGAAAAGTGGTAGCTTATGCATTGAGGCAACTCTAGGAGTATGAGCACAATTATCCCACTCATTACCTTCAGTTGGCAGCAGTGGACTTTGCTTTGAAGATATGGTGCCACTACTTATGGAGAGAAGATAGTCATATTTACTGACCATAAAAAAGCTTAAAGTACTTCTTCACCCAAAAGGAGTTGAATATGAGACAAGTCAGTGGTTGGAGCTATTAAAGGACTACGATTGTGACAACCAATACCATTTGGGTAAAGAAAATGTGGTTGCCGATGTTTTGAGTAGAAAGAGCACCCAAGAAGTGATTGATCTTAATGCACTCGGCAAACCTTTGTGGAATCCATTATAGAGTAGGAGTTAGAGATTGTGCCAGAAGGTTCCGATGTAATCTTTGCCGCTTTGACAGCAAGGCCTACCCTAAGAGACAGGATCATTACCTTACAACCTTTGGATCCAGTGTTGCAAGAGAAGATAGAGAATATTTCTTCGGATCCTCAAAAGGTAATTGATTTTTCTTTATCTTTCGATAATGCTTTAATGTATATGGGAAGAATGTGTGTACCGGCGAATGAAGATCTTAGAAAAAGAGATCTTGAGTAAAGCACATCACTTCGTGTTCACTGTGTATCCCGGTAGCACCAAGATGTACAAGGACTTGAAGGAGCATTATTGGTGTGTTGGATTGAAAAATGATGTTGAGGACTTTGTGGCCAAGTGTGGAACTTGCCAAAGGGTAAAAAGTGTTCAACAACCATCTGCGGGTCTTTTGCAACCACTCCACGTGCCAAATTGGAAGTGGGAGGACATTACGATGGACTTTGTCAAGGATTTGCCTCGGGCGAACAAAGCAAACAACACAGTGTGGGTAGTAGTTGACAGATTGACAAAGTCGGTGCACTTCATTCCTATGAAGATTTCCTTCACCATAGGCAAATTGACAAAATTATATGTGGATAACATGGTGAGATTACATGGAGTGCCGGTGAGCATTGTGTTAGATCGAGATCCATGGTTCACATTAAGATTTTGGAAGAGTTTGCAAAAAGCTTTGAGTACCCAACTAAATTTGAGCACCGCTCATCATCCTCAAATAGATGGGCAATCTGAAAGAACCATAAAAATTTTGGAGGATATGCTTCGTGCTTGTGTAGTTGACATGAGCGGAAGTTGGGATGAACACTTAGCATTGGTGGAGTTCGCTTACAACAACAGTTATCAGTTTACCATTGGCATTGCACTGTTCAAGCCTTTGTATGGAAAGACATGTAGAACACCCCTTTATTGGGATGAAGCCGGAGAGCAAAGAATTTTGGGCCTTGAGTTGATAGAAGCCACTGGAGCTATGGTTGACTTGATTAGGAAAGAATCAAGACAGCTCAGTCTAGGCAAAAGTCTTATGCAAACAAGAGAAGAATATACCTTGAGTTTCGCGTAGGTGAAAGAACATTTCTGAAAGTTTCACCAATGAGAGGCATGATGAGGTTTAACATTTAGGGGAAGCTCAGTCCAAGGTATATATGCCATTTTGAGATTATAGAGAATGTGGGACCGGTTGCATATCAGTTGGCATTTCAACATCCTTGTTAGGTGTACTTGATGTGTTACATGCTTCTATGCTTCGTCAATCCATAGAGAACCCGGAACACCTATTGCCACAAGAACTTGAGGGATTGAGTGCGGATTCATCATATGAAGAAGAGGCCGCTGAAATATTGGACCGAAATGACAAGCAACTCTCGAATCAAACCATACCATTGTTGAAGATTCAGTGGAAGAATCACACAATTGAGGAAGCCTCGTGGGAAAAAGAAGACGAAATGCGAGAAAAGTATCCTATCCTCTTTAGTGCCTCAGATACGTCAATTTTGAGGACGAAATTTCTTTTAAGGGGGGAGGAATGTGAAATTCCCCAGATTTCTAACCCTTTAACCCATCGTTTCAAGACCACGAACCCTGAACTCAAGTCGGTGACGACTGTGGGCCATTAAAGTTTAGCCCAAAGGTTCGCAAGTGGATCCCATGATAGTGGATGACCTTAATGACCCTGCATTGGGTAAGGTTTCTAGACTACATGTAGTATGTTACCTTTATGACTCTGCATTGGGCTAGGATATCCCTGACATGCGTCAATGCTCTTACCAATGGTTGAGGTGAGAGAGTGTGGCCCTGTAGCCCCTACCATGGTCTGATTGGACTTGTATCCCATACCTCGATCATGATGCCCAAAAGTCGGTTGGATGTTGTGAAGGGTCTGTGTGAGACTACCCATAGGAATATGGTGGTCCTTGATGTGTGTCTACCTAAGTAAAGATTGGCATGGTTAGCTTACTAGTTGCATATCTAGCACATCATTGCATCTTTACATTTCCACAACTCATTATCCTAGTATATGTGAAACTATTTACCTTACTGAGTTCTATGGAATTCACCCTTGTGGATTCTTTGTTTTTCTTAGATAGATATGCAGGTACCGACAAAACCCCATTTTCATAAGGATTTACCCCTGAAGGTGTATTGGATGTACTAGTGGAAGTTAGCTATGATTGCATGACATTTCCTATGGATGTTTGGACTGCTCTTATGGCACCTATCAATAGGGATAGAGTCCTAATAGCTCATCGATGGGATTACAAGTTAGAAAATGGTACTATGATGGAGCAACTAACACATTTGATGAAGAAGATATATGAGACACTTGAAACCGATATAGGCCTAAAGATTTTGTTGTCCTTTAGTTTTGTTGTGGATTCCCTTTTAATGCTTTTGGGACTTGATATTTATTACGCTCATTTATTATTGGACTCATTACTCTTTGCTCATGATTATGGTTTTGTGAGCATTATTTGTTATTGTGGTTGTAACCTGATCTTGGGACTATAGATCACATCCATGGCTAGTTGGGACAGATCCAATACCATAAGGTGGGGTGTCATAAGGCTGATAGGATGAACGCGGCAACATTGAATGGCAGCCTTTGGCTAAGGCATTGGAAAATATGAGGTAAGTAACCTTGCCCATCTGAACACAGATTAGATACGTACATATCTAGACTAAGAGAAAGGGGACAAATTCCCGATGTGAAACAAGTCCAGATGATTTCTGATACAACTTATGATTTAGGGTGTACTTAGCCCCTTTTGAAGAAATCTAGTTTGGGGGTCTCATATGAACTCTTTGAGTCATTGTTGAATTCTTCACTATCTTGATGAACCCCTAACAAAGCTCGAATGTCCAAGAGAGTGGGAGTAGCCATATCAAACCAAAAATGGAAGGTATTGGTGGAAACAAACCAATAGAACCCTAGAACAGCTAGAAGTAAGGTGTTTCAAGAGCAATGAATTCATTGGAAAGCCACTGGACGTCAATGATCCCTAATTTGTCTAAGGTGGATTTATAAGCTCTTGCAAATATGAGTCAACCACTGAGTCCATTCAGGTAATGGGGGTGGCCAAAAACTGTTGAATGGGCGGAAAGGGTCAAAGTAAGAAGGATGACTTAGGTAGCTTGAAGCTTTTCCTTTTCAAGAAGAGGAAAACCCTTAATTGGGAGAGAATACTTATGAAAGGGCCCTAAAGAAACAAAGAGAGGAGTTTAGGTGAGTACCTCAGTAACACTGGGAGGATTTATGCCCCTCCCTCACTAATGACAAGTAGTCCTCCAAATTTGGAGCTTGTTGACCTCCAAGAGGATTGCTGCTCTCAGCCGTGGTTTGCAATCAAGAAGATTGAAGTCTTGTACTAGAGGTTGCAAATAGAGGTTTTAGACGAAGGGAAAAGAAGAAATTTTGGGGAATGTAAAATGTACTAATTTGATGTTAAGGTATTTATTACCCTGACACATGAGGTCTATTTTGGAGACGTGGCACACTTCTTGAATTCTTTTCTTTTCTTTTCTTTTCTTTTTTTTTTTTTTTTTTTTTTTTTTTTGAAAAAGAAAAATAGTTAAGAAGTTGAAAGAGTTCTTGGAGATTGAAGCATGGTTGTTCAATTTCAAGACAACTAGTGCTTTTATCAAACGACCATGAGGGGCAATGTTAGTTCCAAAAAACTTCCAGCCATTGTGAACCAGAATGTTAGTGAACCAGGTTGAAGGATACACTAAATAATTTAGGTTAATCAGTGCTAGCCTAGGACGAAACCAGTTCTCATCTAGGCAAGCCGTAACTCATGGAGGATGAAACAGTTGATTGATGGTTGCTTGTTTGAATTTGAACTTCTAGGCCTCCAAGATTTTGGGAGATTATCTAAAGAGTTAGTTTTACTTGGTTATAGGAGGGTAGTTGTCTCCCCTATCTATAAATACTAGTGTAATTCATTTGTAAGACACAATCAAATCCAAATGGCAATTACTCTTCATCCTTTTATCTTTTCAGTAGTAGGAATAGTTCTTCTCTTTCTTTAGTCATAGTTTAGGATGGTACAGGCTTGCCATTAAAAGGAACACCACGAGTTTAGTTGCCTTCTCGTAAAAGGCATCAAAGTCTTCAATACACCGAGACAAATAGAACTCACACAACATTTCCCTTGGGTCAGTTATAGACCTTGGCATGCTAGCGCAAATCCAACAAGAAATCGGCCAAACAACAACCATTGGTCTAAGATTGGCATGTGTTAGGGAATACCTAGCCATGTGGAAGGTCACCTACTTGTCATGCTACTTACAGTCACAATACATTTCCTCAAGCCACACTACTCCTGTTAGTTTGATATCCTTCCCAATCTAGGAATGTTAATCCTCATGGCTCCTAACAGTGTGTTGGATGAACACCCTGCAACCCTATGGTCATCTGCATATAGTGCAACGATGGCCCTCTGTGTCCCCTTACGGCTCATAACCATCTGTTGGGTGCCCAACGAGTGCAATCCCGTATTATATGTAACCCTACCATGAATGATACAGTAGTCATGCTATGTCTCCTCAAAACCTCAATTGTGTGTTGCAAGACCACCAGTCCCCTACCACTATCATTGGTCATGCGGCTTCAATACTTTTGTCGAAAGGGTAGTAACATGTAAAGGATTCCTAACCATGCATCTAGTCTATGTACGCACACACACACATCTACATGACATGCAAGAGGTACCAAGGCAATGGCCTAAACCACAACCACTAATGTATTTATAAATACGGATGCCTTATGTCATCTCTCAACTCAAAATGCTTTCAGTAATATAGTAAGGAATGAATTAAATAAACAACATTATAATCATATTCCAATGATACATCCAATGCATGCATGTCCTAAGCATCATATACAATCACCACAGTACATCATAGGCATGTAATGGAAAGCATATCAAAAGCACGAGTTGTATGCCGTAATATTCGTATTGTTTCCTCTCCTGAATGATCGTCCAAAACCTTCAAAAGCTATTCAAACTTCATAATTGAATAGAACACCAAGTCACTGAAACTCTTTGAATCATGTTGCTGTATTAAGATTTAGGTTTAGGATTCATTCTGGCCAATCAAGTACAAAACAACCAAAAAACAATTAGGCGGTTGGTCAAGGTCAGCTGAAGCAGCCGACCACCCCCTACCAACCTACCGTGAACCATATTCAAAATTCATGATGTCGAACCATGAACCTTAGGGCAATTTTGGCTATTCTTAGGCATGGTTTTCAACTCTAATGTACATCCACACACCCACAAACAACAAACGAACAACCTGATTTGAAGATCTTATCAATCTACTAGAAGATGATCCTATTATGAAAGTTCTACAATTGGGAAAGATGTAGATCTCATCTCTCGTGGTAGTTCTTATTAGAGTCGATGGAAAACAAAGGTTCTCCTATCAAATCTAACTCCATTCCCTAACCCTATGGTCATCCACATATTGTTGGGGCGGATGCTCTCATGACCCCTCATAACTGCTGGCCGGTCCTCGGATGTCCATGAGCCCAAACCCTAATATATGCAACCCTACCATTGCATGATCAACAGTGGACCACTAAATCTCCACACGGACTAGGTTACCATTGTAGGATTAAATAGAGTCACTGTGAAACCCAGCCCTAACCTTGACCCGGAAACCCTGTTGTTTGTAGGTCCGACAACCCGAAGTAAGGCAAGAAGTCAACTATGGGCTCAGTGGAAGACTTGGTGTTTGGCTTAGAATCCATGAGTATTGATGACAGTGTTCCATTTATGGAAACTGCACCCTGATGAAGAAGAAATTAGTTGATGGACTTGGAGTACTCTCTAACTTGGTTCGAAGGCATTTCTACCTACTAGGTAAGTCACTTGGTGTGTGTGCAAAACCCCTTTATGTTTGGATTTGATCTGAGCCTTCAATTCCCTATTTTGGACTTGCTGTCTTGCTTGGTCGACCGGGCCAGTCGACCAATCAATCGACCAATGAGATCTGATTTTGCTAATTAGGTCTTTGTTTGCTCTATTTAAGTCCAATCTCAAGTCTACTTCATATTTTCTGCCTCCAAACTCTTTGGAACGAACCAGAGCCCTTTGCAAGTCATCTCCTCTGCATCCTTGGTGATTCTCTTGACGGATCTTCGCCAAATCTCTTGCATTTACACAAAAAGGTATGCGATCATCCTCTTCCATGTTTCGTCTTTGATTCTTCATTACTTTTCTTTCCTTTTCTGTTTGAGGACAGTAGAGATGATGTTGCATCTCTGTTGCAACTATCACTTTACTCATTCCCTCTCTTTTCCTAAGGATCTAAAGCTTGGTGGATGATCTTCATCAAGATCATCACTCGCTTTTGAAGGAAAACATGTATCTATTCTTTTTCCTTATTTAGATTGATGTTCTTCAGTCTTAGATCTATTTTTGTTGAGGATCCATGCATGCTTTTCATGAATTCTTTATCGGATCAGTAATCCATCATCCTATAGTTTCTCGTCCATGATTTTTGCTATGAATTCTTCAAGAACCATGATTGATCTAATTATGGTAAGTTTTTGTTTCCTAATTTTTAACTTCAAGACTTGATATGATTAGAGTTTTGAAGTCCTCTATATACTAGCATACTATCCTTGTAATTTCCCCCTTGTTTGGTACCCTTTTGAACCACCAAATTCAGTTTTGCATTCAAAAATCTCTTATTTTGTAGGCCACTGTCTCTATTGGTCGACTCATTGGTCGACTGAGGCAGTAGACCAACCAATCTACCAATGAGGATAGAAACCTCATATTTGGCCTGTTTTGGATGATTTGATTTCTTTCCTTTTAGGTATTTTTCCTAATATGTTATATATACTTGTTTAGGAGTTTCTTTCCAAGTTTAGACAAGGTCTTACTTGATTCCCCAAGATCCTTTGCGAGTTATATAAAGTAAGGATGGTTATTTCCTTAATTACATAGATTGCATGATGAAGTTTCTATATTTGAATCTCTTTGATTTATTTCCTTAATTAGATTTGTACACTGATATACTACTAATGCAACTACCTTGATTACAGCAGCATTACTTGTTTATGCTAATTGATTCATGTATGATTACTTACCAATTATATACAAGTTGGATGTTGTTACTGATTTCTTTCCATATAAGAAGTTACCATATATGTGATATGATGGATTTATGTTTGTGAATGATTAAGTATGGTTTGGAAAGGGGAGGTGTCCTTTTGACACTTCTGTCCTTAGACAACTACGGGAATATTATGGGATGTTTCCGGAGATGCCCTTTGGACACCTTCCTAAACTGTTGGATGACATATTTAGGGATGTCTAGTAGTGTTTGGCTAGGATGTCCTGTTATGTCAGATCCTAATCGGAGGGGTATTGAAACCGAACGACCCGTGGTAGCAATGGGGATTCATGGGCACTCAAGACCGGTAACCAACCCGTGAGAGTACAAGAATCACATTGTGGGGGCCATTTGTTGGTAGAGTTGCATATGGATAGACTTGGGCTCACGGGTGCTCAAGACTGGTAACCAACCCGTGAGAGGACGTGAGAGCTTCCCGTTTATCATATGTGAATAACCAATAGGGTTGATGAGTCCTTAGTCAGGGACTATGAGGACTCTAATGTGAAGGATACCGGAAAGGATCGCCAGGGGCGAGAAATGGACGTATCTGGATCTGACTTGATGTAACTAAGTAGGAAACTTGCATTTTGCTAGGCTTTGACCCTGACATGCGCTAGTACTTAGACCAATGGTGATGTGAGAGAGCGGTGACTTAACCCCCAGCCATGGAATGTCCCTAGGGATGCCAGACCCATTTCCAACTGATGATGAGTGATTGAGACCTTCCTAAAGAAGTACGGTGCTATGACTTAAAGCATGTCTGCCAATAGAGACCAGCATATATAGAGTTAGAATCATGTTGCATCATGTGTTTCATATCATATAGCATCTTACTCTGCTTTGAAATCCTGCTATTTATGTTATTATGGATTAACTGCCTTACTGGGTTTCTTTGAAACTCACTCCTTTCCTTTTGTACAATATCTTTTGTTAGATTACTCTACAGGTATTGATGACTATGAAGGTGAATACGAGGAAGTGCAAACTGAAGAAGCGTACTTCACGCAAGGTGTTGGCAACAATGAAGATTACGTTGAGGATTCCTCAAGTGGTCCTACTTTGTACCAGGATAAGCCCTACTATGGAGTGGGAGCGTCTGAGCGTGATTGATGAAGTCTATGTTTATGAAGACGTTCTTTATAAAGTAGAATAGACTCTAGCTTAGTTTAATTTTATCTTTCTTTCTTGTATTTAGAACCAATTGTAATCTTCTTTTGACTTGCGATCTACTTTTCTGCTGTTTGTAGAGTGAGATTCCGCCTCACTTTACTTTATGATTTAGACATTTTTATTGTCTTTCGTACTCTGATGATATATGATTTATTCTTCCCTTATTTGGATCTTTTGATTATATTTTGTACATTGATTATTTATGTTCATGATTATGTTATTGTCTATGTGGGAGGTTGATTACCTCGATACTTGATCTTCGGGGTTGTGGATCACACACTCGGGTATGCTAGGTAGGGTACCGGCTGGGTGGATGTGACAGTCACATCACTATTATCATAGGCCATTCGGCTTCAATTCCACTATCGAAAGGGTAGTAGCATGTATGGGTACCTAGCCATGCAATCTAGACTCCCTAGGTATGTCATCCAGCAATCATGATAGTGCTAAGGGCATCAGTAAGCATGTGTCCCATACCACAGCCCTCTGATATCCCAAGCTATGGATACCCAAATGGATACCCTTCCATCACAATTACATCACATCGCCAATCATTATAACATAATCATTCGTTCTATATCACAAAGTAATAAAGTACATATAACATCATTTACAGCATACACTCAACTACTAATCAATGAATCAGACGACTACAGCAAGTTACAAGAGCAGTGAATAAATTAAGAATTAATCAGTTCATCATATAGCATATCATCGCATATATATAAGAATGTGTCCTTACCTATAAATATGTAAAAGCTTACTAAAATGCAAGTAGACTTCACCCACAATAGTTTCAAAGAACCTCATAGATCACCTAAATATAGAGTTGCAAAAATGCATAGAAGACATTAGTCAAATCAGAGCAAAGACTAATTTCACAGAGGTACTATGACCCAGCCGGTCACTTGGGGTGGTTGGTTGGGTCAAGCGGCCGTCTGAGCGACTGCCCCTGTTACTAACTACTTCTAAGTCCGAAATTTTGACTTTTGATCTCCCAATTTTAATTCGGTTTTGGGAAGATTTAGATCCGAATTTTATCCTTAAGAAGCCTACAACACAAGCACGAAATAGCAACCTAAAATTTTAAAGATTCAATATTCAAATATCTCCTTCAATTAGATCTATCATTTATTTGAATGCAAGGATTCATTTATGGACAGTATCTAATCAAATTCACTGATGGGGAATAGAACCAATAGAATCCACTCACCACCAATCCAAAGGGGATGGATCCACACCATTCAAAAGATGAGGAAAGAAAAATAGAGAATGTGGGGATCACTTACCTTCACTTGATTCCAAGCAAAACAGACGAAGGATTGGATCTTCTTCTTAAACCACTTCTCTCACCTTCCAGCACGTGTTATTTGCCTCCTAACCGTCCACAACAGCAATCCCGAATAGAATAATTAGTAAAAAAAAGTCGGGGTTTGCTATATATATGGGATTGGGGGCAAATTAGGATAAAAATCTCGCAAGCATACCTGGCGGTCGCTTGGGGCAGATGATTGGCCAATCAACAGCCTTAAGCAACTACCCCCTATTACTTTTCAGTACTTGGGTGCTTTGCTGAAGGGGTTCAACCCCAACTCAAACCTAAACCTATACAACACGTGG